>NC_056737.1:1271008854-1271133854 GCF_019279795.1 Protopterus annectens
TATTAATACATGTAGGACAGTCATATCCACACACACCCTGTTAAACCAACATTACTCTGAATGCAGTATAGCAGCACTTAGTCTGTAGTCAGGTCAGCCACATCCCCCTCCTGTCAATTGGCCTATTTCCACAGTGTATGTTGTCAGAGGTAAATCCCCACTCCATCTGAGATGCTGTTTGCCAAACAACAGAATGCCCTGCTCACAGTGAATGAAAAGGACCAACATAAACATGATGTTCCTAGATATTGGAGTGTCTTTCCATACAATTGGCTATGGGAATGTTACCACAGCTGTTCCGCATGCAATCAGCTAGGGGAGGGCTGCAATTTGTGCAGAGGCCATCAGCTGATCATGAGCATTACCTAAAATACACATGCTGCTGCCTATGAAAAGCAGGTATAGGTTTCCACATCCACCAGTGAGGGAGTGAGAGAGGCAGACAGAGGCATCAATAAGTCAGGGGGGGGGTGGGAGAGTAAAATCTAATCAGGTTTGTGTCACACACCTACCAGCACAGGGTATCAAACCCCTGATGACTATGTAGTGCTATCACAGTCCTATGCAGTTGTTGGATGCACCACATAGTTACCTGTTGTGGAGTCCGTGGAACATATATGTGATGGTGAGTGACATCTGCAACAGGGCTATGGTAGCTATATGGTAGGTGATGTACACTTGCCTGTCCGCATGAACAGGTGCCAGCGTCAACACAGCCACACTCTCACAGGGATGCACACACATTGACACACCTGGCAGGGCCAGGGATACAGCTCATCACTAGTAAGATTGCCACAAACACATTACTGTGCAGGTATCACATGCACCACATGGGTCATACGGAGGTTATATGGGCAAAGAGTATGGGGAGGTGTCTGACATCAGACAGCATGCTTCAGTATGCCACTGGGGGTTGTAGTGAGTATGGATGTGATCATACGCATCATACAACACACGCACGAACACACAGGGTGCCAGTACTGACATGCATGGGTGCATTTCTGTATGGGTATGTGGTGGTCGACTGTGCCAGATGGCTATACAAGGCTGGGTGATGGGTATACCTTGGTATCAGGCCACATGACAATGGTCTGCATTGTGGGTCAGGCCTGTGGATTCTGCATTTGCCCACACAGGTGGGTATTGTATCCACCATCCAGTCACCTGGGTGGCTATTGCATGTGGCCAATGCTGTGCATCACTTGCCATGTATGTGTTCCCTAGTCCATGACATGGACAGTGTCTGGGATGTGCACACCTCCCACATGCATGTACAGTGCCATGTGGAACTGTACCTGGGGTGTTGGGCCCATATAGTGTACACAGATTATCATCAGATGTGCCAGTCTTGGCCACCTGTGGCAGGAACAGGTAATGGACAGCAGGTTAACCCTGCACCTACATTGATAGCATGCTAACAGCATTCCCTGGAGTCAGTGGCGTCTGTTCATACAAGGCATGTTTTCAGGCATGGTATGTCCTTTGTGGGTCACATGTGATGGCACCACATGTGTTGCAGGTGTCCAGTGAGGAACATGGGGAAGGTGCACTGTCTGCATGCATGTGCCTATTGGACAGATGGACAGGGTGCCATGCCCCCTGTAGTCCACTACAATCACTCCATAGTTACTATCAGTCGCCAATATCCCAGTGTACTACACACATATTGGCTGTTTCCTTGGCATCTGTGTGTGTGTGTGTGTGTGTGTGTGTGTGTGTGTGTGTGTGTGTGTGTGTGTGTGTGTGTGTGTGTGTGTGTGTTTGTGTATGTGACATGGGTTGAGAGTGTGCTCTGGGTAATACTGGGGTTGCTAACTGTGATTGCCTGGCCGTGATGTCACATGTATGGGTATGAATTTGCACCCCAGTCTCTTGGCTAATTCACATCTGTTATCCCTGTACAGTGGACATTGTGATATAGGGCCACCATAAAAGACATTTACAAAACATGCCCTACATCGGGCCCAGGTGTCACACACCTCCACACAGAATGCAAGTTACAAACACACACAGGTCATGTCTGGGCCCAGGTGTCACACACACGCACCTTCAAACAGGATACAAGTTACACACACACACATGTCATGTCTGAGAGTTGAATTCCTACTTAACTAGGTGTTTATATTACAGCACTACGCAGTTATAGTACACATCATGGAGATTACTGGAGTACTCTTTCCCCAAAGGTGTATTTCAAAGTGGATGACATCAGCAGGACTGCCAAAGTAGGCCATTAAACATGTACTGAGTGTGACTAGCCTAAAATGCATTGCTCCCCACAGAGACATTGAAACACACACAAAACATCCACCACTGACATGTGTGGGCATAGAACCCCTACCAGAGATCTATATCACACTACAGCATGGAGTTGTTTTAGGATGCACCACAGGAATTACTGGAGAGCTGTTTCCCCAAAGGTGTATTTCACATTGGATGACATCAGCCGGACTGCCAAAGTAGGCCATTGGAAATGTACTGAGTGTGATTAGCCTAAATGCATTGTTCCCTACACAGACATTGAAACTCATGCAAAACATCCACAACTGACATGCATGGTTATAGAACCCTAACAGAGGTCTATATCACACTACAGCAGTGCACAGTTATAGCACATGCTACAGAAATTACTGGGCTATAGTTTTCCCAGAGGTGTATTTCTAGGTGGATGACATCAGCAGCCTTGCCAAAGTAGAGCATACAAATTGTATTGAGTGTGACTACCCTAAAAAACATTGCTCTTTACCCAGGCAGATGCACAAACACACTTGCCATGTCTGGGAGTAGAACAGCTATCAACCTAATTTACCATACTACAGCAGTACACAGTTACAGGACATGCTACAGAGATTATTGGCCTGCAATTTCCCAGAGATGTATTTCTAGGCGGATGACATCAGCAGCCTTGCCAAAGATGCATATTTGAATTGTAGGGAGTGTGACTACCCTAAAAAGCATTGCTCTTTACACAGACAAATACTTGCCATGGTTGGTATTAGAACAGCTATCTGCCTAATTTAGCATACTACAGCAGCATGCAGTTACATGACACGCTACAGAAATTACTGGGATACAGCTTCCCAGAGGTGTATTTCTAGGTGGATGACATCAGCAGCCTTGCCAAAGATGATCATTTGAATATTAGGGAGTGTGACTACCCTAAAAAGCATTGCTCTTTGCAGAGACAGACAGACACACACACAAACACTTGCCATATCTGGGATTAAAACATCTACTTGCCTAATTTATCACACTACAGCAGTATGCAGTTACAGGACACAATACAGAGATTACTGGGCTATGGCTTCCCAGAGGTGTATTTCTGGGTGGATGACATCATCAGCCTTGCCAAAGATGAGCATTTGAATTGTAGGGAGTGTGACCACCCTAAAAAGCATTGCTCTCTACACAGACAGACACTGACACACCTGCCATGTCTGGGATTAGAACAGCTACCTCACACTACAGCAGGTCGCAGTTACAGGACACACTACGGAAACTACTGGGCTATAGCTACCCAGAGGTGTATTTCTAGGTGGATGATATCAACAGCCTTGCCAAAGATGAGCATTTGAATTGTAGGGCATGTGACTACCCTAAAAAGCATTGCTTTCAACACAGATGGACACACACACCTGCCATCTCTGGGATTAAAACCACTACTTAACTAATTTATCACACTACAGTAGGTTGCAGTTACTGGTTGCACTACTGCGATTATTGGGCTATAGTTACCCAGAGGTATATTTCTAGGTGGATGACATCAGCAGCCTTGCCAAAGATGAGCATTTGAATTGTAGGGAGTGTGACTACTCTAAAAAGCATTGCTCTCTACACAGACAGAGTCAGACAGACACACACATACCTACCATGTTTGGGATTAAAACAGCAACCTAATTTATTACACTACAGCAGGTTACACTCACAGGACGCGCTATGGGGATTACTGGGCTGCAGCTAACCAGAGGTGTATTTCTAGGTGGATGACATCATCAGCCTTGCCAAAGATGAGCATTTGAATTGTAGGGAGTGTGACTACCCTAAAAAGCATTGCTCTCTATACAGAAAGACAAACACACACAGTCACCATGTTTGGGAATTAAGCTCCTACCTAACTAGCATACCACACTATAGCAGTACGCAGTTATGGGACATGCCATGGAGCTTACTGGGGTACAACTCTTACAAAGGTGTATTTTGCAGTAGATGACCTCAGCAGGCTTGTCATAGTGGGGCTATGGGGAGGGCATTGTGAGTGCATGGGCCATAACCCATTCATCTAGGGGTTGACATGCCACATGCGGGCACAACCTGGGTCATATTTCACAGGTACGTATATACAGCTGCTAGATGACTACTTCCTTGAACAGTCATGTTGCACAGCTGGCACGTGCACCACATACTCTGTAATGGTGACAGATACCGGTGGCTAGTATCTGCAGTGTGTGACAGACCCTCATGTGGTTGTGGCCCTTTGCCTGTGCGCTGGGTGGGAGAGCCCTGAACGGCTCCGTGGCACAGTCACCCTCTTCCACACATCATGTATGTCTACCTTTGGCTTATTATAGTGTGTTGTCCTTACATATATGCCTGTATTCCTATCCACTGTGTGTGCAAAGCATGTGTGGTGCATACTGAAAAGTGTCTGCTCTAACATCTGCGGCTGCCAGATATGTCTGGTCCACTGGTGTTTGCAGACATGGCCTTCATGTGTTTAAGTGTGTGAGCATGCCCAGTATGACCTTTCAGTGTGTTGTTGACTGACATTGTCTTCATTACTCTGTGTGGGCATGCCCAGTATGGCTGTCTGTATTGAATGTGTGGATCGAGTCCAGGTAGTTTTTACTGCAATGCTGACCTTTGTGTTGTACACCTAGAGGTAGCATGCTGTCTCTGCAGGGTATCCTTCGATCATTTGGCATGGACTGTTACTAAATTTCTGCATTGGAATGGGGGGGCACACTTGACTATTTCTACATTTCTACACAGGATTGTGGGGGTGGGCACACCTGACTGTTACTATATTTCTACGTAGGATAGGGGGGCACACCTGACTATTTCTACATTTCTACACGGGATTGTGGGGGGGCACACCTGACTGTTGCTATATTTCTACGTAGGATGGGGGCACACCTGATTATTTCTACATTTCTACACAGGATTGGGGGCGGGGCACACCTGACTGTGACTACATTTCTGCGTCGGATGGGGGGGGGTACACCTGACACCTGTACATATTTGCTAGGACTGTACTGGTATGCCAGGTACTCCATTTCAGTCTATAGTCTTACCTATTATGCTGGCTAGAGGCATACCAGTGTTCTACAGATCTTAGCTTTTAATTACCTACATATTAGTGTCTGACTTCCTACCCTTCAGAACTGACATCCCACTGCCTGACCTGCTGTAGTCTGTCTGTGTAGACCTGAGGTGAGGTTACCCATAGGCCTCATTCAGAGGCCATAACACAGCCTTTGTTTGTGTTTGTCTACATCTGCCCTGCTGGCTGTGACTGTTGTTGGGTATGTGACCCCCCCTGACTGGCAGGTGTGAGTCACTTACCTTGTGGGTGTCCCAGTATTGAGGGTGGTGCTGCAGGGCTGCCTATGTCAGATGCACATAGTACACTCTCAACACATGGTTAGGTACAGGTAGTGTAATGTTTGTCATCCCTATTACTGTATATGAGAGCCGGAAAGAGGTGTTATTCCCTAGGTCTCTCCTGTGCCAGTGTATGTGCTATGGTTTGCCTCTTTGAAAAGGCCAGGGCATACTGGGCACACCTCCTTCTGCCTACTGGGGCAGGCTCAGGTTGTTCCTCCTCTGAGTCACTCTGTGCCTGTGCAGGTCTTGGCAATGGTGGGGGACTGTGTGTCCCTGCCGCCTGCTGTTCCTGCTGCAGCTGTTTCCGCAGGATCATATTGTGCAGCATGACACATATAAGGACAATTTGGGTACATGTAGCTGGTGAGTACTGCAAGGCTCCACCAGATGTGTCCAGGCACTGGAACCATGACTTGAGCATCCCAAATACATGCTCTACTATAATTCTGGTCTGTGCATGTGCCTCATTATGGAGTTCTTGTTCGGGTGTGTGTGCATTTCTGATGGGTTTCATCAGCCACGTCTCCAGTGCGTATCCAGCATCCCCCACTAGGTGACCGTGAGGGATTTCCCTATTGTCAAATCTCTGGTACAGCTGTGTCAGATGCTAGATGTGGGAATCGTGATAGCTTCCTGGACAGCTAGCACACACATTCATTATTATGCCCTGGGCATCACACACGACCTGGCAGTTGATGGAGGGGAAGCCCTTGCGGTTGATGTAGACCTAACCCTGCTCACTGGGTGGTGCTTTGATGTGTATGTGTGTGCAGTCTATTGCACCCACTACCTCAGGGTATTCTGCTATTTGGTGAAACAGTTGCATATTGCTGGCCAACGCCTCACGAGTGCTGGAGAAATATATGTTCAGTGACATGTGCTGACATGGCATCCAGGAACTGGTGGAGTACCCTAGATGCTGATGCCTGTGAAATCCCCATCATATTCCCAGTTGGCCTTTGGAAGGTACCTGTAGCTATTATTCTTAGGCCTACACATACCTTGGCATCCACTGGGATGGGTTCCCCTCTGTTAGTTCTGTGTGTCAGGCGTGGCTGGCACAGCTCAACAATTTGCTGTAGGAGGTCCCTGTCCACCCTACAGTGCTCAACTATCTCCAGCTCATGTAGCCCCTGGTAGGTTACCCTGGGTCTGTGCACTCTTCTCCCTCTTCTCACTGTCGGTTGTTCAACAGTATTCACATCCTCACCACCATCAGCCTCTTCCACAAGTTGTATGATAGTTATTGCAGCCCCTATCATTTGGATGTTGTGAGTGTTAAAAGTTCCCCGCTTGTTTACACCGGTGGTGTAGAGTGTGGGAAAAAACAGAGGGGAAGGTGTTTGTTTAGTTTATAGAAGTGTTCTGGGCTGGGCTGGGCTGCTGCCTGTGTAATTGGTTGATTCTGATACATTTCATTTGCCTGCTAAGCTAGTTCTCCTTGATTACCTTCCTACTGCTGTTTTCCCTTCCCATTGCCTTCCTGTTTAAGCCTGTGTGCACGCCATGCAGAGTGCTTAAATATGCACACTGCTGCTATTTCCTGGTTTAACTTCTTTTTTCTTCCTGTAAAACCTGGTGTGCAGAGAGCACACCTGCACAGACTTTGTAAAGAGTGCTAGGCAGGTTTAGACACACCCCCTAGCTTAGCTGTGCTAAGCTAGGAGCAAACCCGAGCCACAGGGCTCCAATCCGCTTACAGTTTGCCTGATAGCCCCCCCATGATGTCATCGAACTCCTAGGCTTGCACCAAGCTATTCCTACTCTTACACTGTTGGGACCTGACTCACATGCTGGGGAAAACAGGGATTCACTATACTTCCCCTCATTTGCATAGGATTGCCTGCTAATGCATAGTTACATGTCTCACACTGAGCCTCCCCCCTTAGCAGCCACTACTCACTGGCCATGTTGTCTTCTGCCTGCCATTGACTTTCATGGCCGAATACTGATTTTAGTTAAAATTATTAATTTAGGTTCTTTTTGTTATTTTCCCCCGATCTCATTTGCGCACCACTGCCCTACGCTTAAACAGCCGAGATCGGCTAAAAGAAAGAAAAGTTGATTTTTGTATTTTTTTTTTTTACTGTTTGCAATGCCAATTGGCATGCTTACTATATGATATTCAGCCTTTATTTGGAGCTGTCACAGCTCCGTTTTGGATTTTGCAGAAATGTAACCGAGTACATTTCTGCAGATAGCACTAGTCCTGCACGGACAGTTGCAAGCTTCCTGGATTGCAAAATCACCTCATTTGCATGTATTTCTTCTGCTAATGGGGTGATTTGCATACAAGGGCTTAGTCCATGAAGGAGTAATGCAGGAGCGCTCACGCGCACCCCTGTAGGCTGTTCCTGGATCGCACAGCAGACATATTGCCTGCTTGAGCTCCTGCACCAATCTTGCATGTCTTGCAAGCTATAGAGAATCTGGGGGATGATTATCCTGAACTGACTATTAAGCAAGTTTTTTGTGAAAAATTATTCATTTGCTAAATAAAGGAGTCATTTTAGCTTGTTTGCTTATCTCAATGTACTTATTACTATTTACAAGGACCATGCCTCAAGTATGTTGTCATGAGTCAAAATTTTCCTGACTGCTTCTACCACAAACCTCTTAACTGAAGGATTGCTGAACAGTAAGACTTTACATGACTGTTCTTTTGAGATATGGCTTAAAGTAAATATATTTGACAATACTGAGGATGCTACTATGTGTCGATTGTACAGTGTCCCAAACTGTAGTTAACTGGGATTAATCTACCACCTAATAAGCTCGTAAAGATACCCAAGATTCCCACAAAAGTCAGATAACCGAAACTGTTTAGCACTTTTCATCATGACTTTCCCTTTTGGCAAAAAGTTACCATAGACCCTATAGACCCATAACATCACTATGTAAATGAATGGAGTGCTGCCCAAACGTCAGTGTGAGCTGGTGTAATTAACCTCTGAAGTTCTGTTTGGGGTTCCTCCCTCAAATGAAGGCAAAGTGTGTTTTCATGCATGGTTAATTGAACTCTATGGGAACTACCTCAAGTTTAAAAGACCCATCTCCTCAGCATGAAATCACTATCTAGTTGTCACCTTCAGCTTAACCTCAAGCAGCCACTCAAATTCACATTTCATAATGAGCACTAGGTTTATGATACCAGGTTTGAGTGTCATCTTTGCTTTCCTTTTTCTATCCATCTCCTCCAATGATTTCTCACATCAGGATAAGGAAATAAATCAGATCCTCCTTCCCTTTTCAAATCTAGGGACTTCCAGCATTTCAAAGTGATGCATGCACCCACAGAAGTTCTGGAACCATCTCTTGCTGCTGTTTAGTGAAATGAACTATCTGTGATCTGCATGTTACACAAAATACCTCTCAGTTCACACATAGTGATCATAAGAGATTTTCACCTGTGCTTGTACAGCTAGACTCCATTATCTTACTTTTTTGAACATAAATTCATTTGTGTCAACCAGTCTTCCCCATTCGACTAATTTATTCTCCTGTTGTGACAGAATCCTGGCTGATGCCAAAAATCAATCCTCCTCCACCTGTTCCCAATCGGAATGCTCCTCTCACCAGGGAAGGAAAATTAGTAAAGTAGTGCAGTTATTGGTACATAGCTCCCAGAAACAATTAATTCCCAGCAATTAAAATTCTATGCCCAATAAGGTGTTTAAATTTGCCCAAAAGGCAATGGAGTGGAAAATCAGAATTAAGGCAGAATATACAGATGGGAAAATGGGTGGAGGATGGATGGTTGGATGGATGGATGGATGGATGGATATCTCCTGATACACAGCCACACACACACACACACACACACACACACACACACACACACACACACACACACACACACACACACACACACAGGCATGTACATACATACATGTATCTCACTGTTCATTTTTTTGCCATTTCAGACTTAGTTTACCCAATTCTCAATGCTCTCTTCTTATATGACTTCAGCTTTAAGTGAAACAAGTCCCTCTAAGATGGAGGAGATCATACAGTTGTACACAGCTACAGTTTTTACAAGAGCCTATCTGGTTCGACCCTGTCAGCAATCATAATTGTCAAAAATTAAAATAAGACTTTACTAGTATGTCCTTGCCTTGCTAATAAATTAGCTTTTACATCCTCTCCGTGTAACATTGGAATACAGAAGGAAAATAATCCTACCATACAACAGAACCCCATTCTAGTTTGGATTTGGTGAAAAGAGATTTAGTAATAACTGAAACAGTTCCCACAGGATGTGAGAAAATAATTAACATGTCCTCATTTACTGCAAACCTCTTAAAGCACCTAAACCATGAATACATGTGCACCTGCTTTCTTGTCAAAGGGTAACTGCATTGAACCTAAACAATCTATCAAATTAGTCTAATGATAATTGAGCCCTGTCTTTATCATCAATTAAAAATAAAGCACTTATGTTTATAAACTGTGAATATGTCACTCATAGTTGTGCATGTGACAAGATTGTAATGTTGCTATGTTAGTTTTATACAAGTTCCAATGTATGTAATTGGAAACAGTAGTACTGTTATACAGAAATAGAAGTGTACATGTGTAGAACTAGTGTTCCAAACACTTCTAATTATTTCATTAAATTGTGGAAGTCATAACTTGTTTCATTATTCTGTCACTAGAAACAAGTACCTGAGTCTTATACCTCATGCTATCACAGTGAACGGCATCAATACCGACCCCCTTATTCCCATTTTGTACAAGGGTTGGGGTGTCACATCAACACAGTGACCATCACCGAGAGCCAGTGTCCACATTGCCAGATGTTTCCTTTTTAATGTGTACTTTAATATGCTATCCCCGGGATTCATGAAACTTGTGCCAGGCGCAGGCGTAGCGTAGGCGGTATAATGCCAAACATGGCCGCCGAGCGATTCAGGTACAATCCAATTCCATGTGCACTACAAGCGTACACCAGATCTGCGCAGCCCTTGGCTTAGGTATGCTAAACACCCCATGTGCAGTGCCGCACCATGCAAATGAAGGTACATAGCGATTCATGAAGTGGTGCAGGCATAGCGTAAGCCCACAGAAATGTAAACCAAAAAACACAGTTTACATTTTTCCAAGCAGAACATCGGAGCTATGAAAGCGGAGCAGACTCATGTATTGCAAAGTTAACATATGCCAATGGCTAAATATGCAGCCAATGGCATAGGAAAAGATGCACGACACCTAAAAAACAACATTTAATGTCATGTCCACAGTAACGCAAAGTACAACCACAAGGCATGTGTGCGCAAACGGGAACACAAATCACAATGTAATACAAATCATGATTTCATCATAATACTCAATGGTATGCATGGTACACCACAACCAAGCTGCAAGGGTTGCTAAGGGTCTGTGACAGTGTTTGGCGCAGTAACTAGGAATTAGTAGTCAATGCCATGAAAATGAGGCAGGTGATAGTGAATCACAAACGTCCCGCCGGACTAAGGATGTACCATATGGCGCAGCGCTACAACACTGAGGAGTGGCTTAGAGGTATACATGACATCAGCAATGGGGTGTGCCACCATAGCTGTAAGCACATTGGAGCAATGCAAATCTGGTCTGGCCATTGCTAAGCAAAGCCTCAGGACAGGGGTGGGGAGGTAGGTATAGCATCGTTTAGCTGAGAGCACATACGATGCCCGAAAGCACATGTGTACGGGGTGGAAAATGTGCCCGAAACCCAGTAAGTGGACGCACGCGCCGCGTACCATAGCTCAAACAGGAAGGTCAGGGGAAGAAAATAAGGAAATGCTGCAGTAGGGTAAATGGAGTACAACTGAGCAATTAACATATATTAACTCACAGCAGGTAATTGATGGCAGCTGACAAGTCTGCTCGCAGAAACCTGCAAAACAGGATAGGGGAGGTGTCAGATTGCAAAGAAAAGAGAGCTGTCATAGCAGAGCAAAGCAAACCTGCAGTAGACCGGCCATAAAACACATTACACAAGATAAGCCAGGTGTAGGAAAGTACAAATGAAAGCAGGCTGCTGGATGCATGCTAGAAAATGGGAGGTGAAACGTTAAGAAATGTAAAAGGAAGGGTAAGAGGTAATCCACGGCAGCCAAATGTAATTCAACACCAAAGGCACCACAATAGTAGTTCCTGTCGTAAAACACATAAGATACCCTGTAGCTATGATCGTACATACACACCCTATGACATCATCGGTGTTCACAGCACAATAGTATAAAGCGTGGAAGCAACCCACACACACCTGTGCATTCCCAAACACTGCACCATAGGTGTAAACATACGGGAACTTTTACAATGTACATGTTGGGAGCTGCCATAGCTGTGATTCATCACAATGTGTTATAGACTGACGGTGTTGTGGAGGATGATGCTGACAACCACCGCAGGCCCCGGAGAAGAGTGTTCAGACCACGGGTAACCTACCATGGGCTACATGATCTGGAGATAGAGCATTACAGGGTGGACAGGGACATCTTACAGCAAATAGTTGAGCAGTTCCGGCCACGCCTGAGATCCAGAAACAACAGAGGGGAACCCATCCCAGTGGACACGAAGTTATGTGTAAGTTTGCGAATACTAACCACAGGTACCTTTCAAAGGCCAACTTGAGATATAATGGGGATCTCACAGGCATCAGCATCAAGGGTACTACACCAGTTCCTGGATGCCATGTTACCACATGCCAGTGAGCATATATACTTCCCCTGAACTCAGGAGGAGTTGGCCAGCAATATGCGTCTCTTCCACCATGTGGCACACTACCTGTAGGTACTGGGTGCGATAGACTGCACGCACATACATATCAAGTCACCACCCGGTGAGCATGGTAGGCACTACATAAACTACAAGGGATACCACTCCATCAACTGCCAGGTCGTGTGCAATGCCCAGGGCATTATCAGGGATGTGTGTGCTGGCAGCCCTGGAAGCTACCATGACTCCCACTTCTGGCATGCCTCACAGCTGTATCAGGTATTTGTCAGGGGGGACATCCCACATGGCCACCTTGTGGGGGATGCTGGCTATGCACTGGAGCCGTGGATGATGACTCCCATCAGAAATGCACAAACACCCATGCAAGAACTCCATAATGAGACACACGCACAAACCAGAATCATCATAGAGTGTGTGTTCGGGATGCTGAAATCATGGTTCCGTTGCTTGGTCATATCTGGTGGAGCCTTGCAGTACTCTCCAGGCATGTGTGCCCACATCCTCATAGTATGTGCCATACTACATAATATGATCCTGTGGAAACAGCTGCAGCAGGGACACAATGGTGAAGGCCCTCACAGCCCACCGTAATTGCCAAGGCCATCACAGGCACAGAGGGATTCAGACCACGAGCACCCTGTGCCAGCCCCAGTAGGCAGACGGAGGCGTGCCCAATATGCCTATGCCTTCGCAAAGAGGGAACGTATAGCACATACTCTGACAGTGTAGGCCCCTACGGACTAACACACCTCTCCACCTGCACACACAGTAAAATGGATGGCACACACACACGACCACCTGTAAATTGTAATGTATAGGTGGCCTACTGTGTGAATCTTACATAGGCAGCCCTCAACCATTGTACACATAACAGCTATTGGAACAAGGAATGTCAACACCTGAACAGTACACGCACCTATCAGCATATGTTGGTACTGTGTGTATAGGTTCCTAGGTACATCGGTAGGTACATGCCTGATTGTCAGAGGCCATTCATCAATCAAGGCAAACAGTGTAAAGTAACCAACTGCCGCTCAGTGGAGCAGAGCCAATTGCGAGATCCATGTGTGTAATCACTGTTCCCCACACACTCTGCATGGATTCCCTGGTGCGTTAATGAGGGGCTCCATATAATGTAATCATGCATGTAGTGGCGAAGCATGGGGTGTACCCATGACAGGTATCTGTCACCCCAGCATGCTCCACCTATGGTTGTGTGAAGGTGTAGCACATTATAGTGTGTGGATCACTGTGACGTACATACGCAATGCTGGAGCACATCCATTAAACATCACTTGGACATACCATTAATAGGTCTCATCCATATGTAAACTAACTGAGTTACCCATTTGATCGCAGTATGGAGTAACAGCTATAGTATAATCCACATACAAAATGCCATAACACGTGTACAAATCCCAGATGCCCAAGTGGTAAATGCAGTGACTGTCATGCATGTTCCCGGTCCCATGTCCTGCAAGGGATGTAATGTAATCCCGAAGGCACGAATAATGCATGTTGGATGCAGGTCATCAGATCATGTTTAGCACATGTTAGTGGGAATATGTGTTGCCCAGTGCTGGTAACGTCGTTTAAATATAACTATACGGATATGACGAAACAGGGCTAAGCTTCTCTGAATATCACGCAGATCACGATCAATGATGTCCAGAACAGGTGAAACCAGCATTATTCACCCCTGTACTAATAGTGCCTGCTCTGAAGGGTAAAATGACTACTGCCATGAGTAGAACACGCAATCATGTACCCAATCACCTAACACTAAGCTACCCAAGATGTACCAACGGCAGGTGTGTAATGTGACAGGTTCAAACACAAACGTGCGGAGTCCAGGTAGCAGTATACACTGACATGTACACAATGAAAGGTGTATTCTGCCTGTCACTCTCTCTGTCAGATATATATATATATATATATATATATATATATATATATATATATATATATATATATACACATATACATAATAAAGATAGAAAGGGTGATAGAGAGATATATGTTGATATATACGGATTCACCTATATCTGCAAATATGTAGATAGGTCAACGACATGTACACAACCATGGATGTACAAATAAATAGGATACTGCCAACTATGGAATGTGTCACATACCGACACATGTAATCACGAGGGTGAAAGACCGAAAGAACACAGTACCAGAACACTAAAACTGCATGTAATATTATCATGATATTAAGGGACATTTAGTTATCGCTGCCGGTGTTGCGGTTCACGTAGGTACTGTGTTCAACTCTGTTTGTGATTGCAATAGTCTGTGTATGTGTGTGTTGAGGGTGCCGTGTGCATTTCTGTGGCACTATAATGTGTGTGTGTGTGTGTGTGTGTGTGTGTGTGTGTGTGTGTGTGTGTGTGTGTGTGTGTGTGTTTGCATTGTGTGTCTGTTAGTGCTAACTCGGAGGTAGGTCATTACGGTAGGTGTGGGTATAGCTGGCTGTAGGCATATGTTTACCACCTGTCCCACTTTAAGAAGGACAGCCCTTCCCTGGGCAGTTGTGTCCTGACAAAAAATATCAAAAAGGGAAAATGTCCGAGATTGTAGGACATAATTATGTCCCATATATTATGTAATAGTTGCATTAACTCATTACAGCTGAGTGACATCTACAGGCATTTCTGCAGTTACACCCTACTGCTCCTCTAGGCATCAAATATTGCCTGTTCATATTTGCATTAATAATTCCAAAACCATGTTACATACAAGGTATTGGAAAATTTTATCTTGAAGCATACATGATAGCAAACACAATTGTATTTATATATGATCTCTGTCAATGGGTATTTGTTAAAAATGTAAGGTGATAACTTCAATTTCTAAATGCTGAAGCCACACCCACTAGGAGTTAAAGGTGCACACTCAAAAGAGCTCTACTGGAGGCAATGAGTTTTAAATAGTTATGCCTGTATCTAAAAACATAAATGTTACATGAAACATGATAAGTAGCTAAAGCGCTACAAGAATAAGTATGTATTCAGGATAAAAGTATGTGCTATCCTGTGTACTGACCGTGGGTATGTGTTGACCTGTAAACACCGATGTGTGTCCTGCAAATGTCCCACTATGGCCATTTGAAAAGGTGGCACCCCATGCCAAAGAGATTCAGTCACCAACACAACTGCAATGAGTGCAGATATCTGTGACAGAAATACACGGGACAGCTGTCATTTAGTAACATTCCTTTACATATCGCTGTATTTCCAGAGGTATGGAAGTATCAACCTCACCTGCATACTATATAGAAACCAATTAACAATGGCCCAATGTATAAGCCTGTAACAACCATAGTTTCAGTCTACTAACTGATAGGTCTTCAATTAGGGAAGAAGCCCACACACATATATGGAATAAGTAGAAATGCAGTCCCCACAAACCTGTATATGCTATGTACACCCACCTACATCTCCCACACATGAAACAATAGCAACACAGACTGTAATAACATCACAAACATCCACTCACTCAATTACATCTGCAGAAGCATTAACATACCTTGTGAGAGACACATTTGTAAAGGTGCCATGTGAAATCGTACCTGTTGTATAATGGAACAGACGGCGATGTTACAGGTTTTGTTTGCAATAGTCCCTTATCAGATGGTTGAGATGACAGGTACACTCACATGTAGAACCACATACTCTAGCCATCACACACAATCCACGGGGGACATGAATCCAAAATATCCATGTCTCTACAAATAGCAGTTGCAATTCTACACAACAAAACACATACAGGCTGTCTCCCCGAAGGTAGGGCAAAAGGGCAACGTCCAAGTGGAGAATTCAATTATACCCCACTGTTGCCGCGTAATTGGCAAATGGAGTAGCTGCACAGCTGATGTGCATGTAATAATTTACTCAGGAACACCAATTGGCGTCAGGAAAACACATGTTACAGGTATAGACATATATAAGGTGACTTGCCAGACATTCAAACCATATGCTCATACCATAGAACCGTTTAAACAGTAAAGGTGTAAGAGATATTTACGAAAGTTTGGAACACTAACAAGGTATGTAGAACACTCAGTATGTTAGTGTATGTATAGCCTGTTTTGTATTAATTAAAAGTGTTCGCAATGCATAAAGTGGGAAAAGGTATTATGTAGTGATGTCTTGCTGAGCAAAGTAACGCTTGTAGAAATTGTGTGTCCTGCTGTGGGCCACAAGGTAAACATCACAGGCACCACAAAGGATGCTACATGAGGGCTTTAAACAAAACAATTCCACACCACCCCTCGCCAGTGGTAGGGTATGTCCAACAAGTACGTGCCATAGCAGGGGATAGTATATGTTGATATACTGTCACAGTAGGCATGTGTACGGGCATATAACGACAATAACATGCCTATGGTGGTCCTGCTGTGCAAGTATGCTTTGCATTATGGGATAGGGAGTGAGAGGGTGTAAAGTTAGCATTGTACCCATCCACAAGGATGTTGCCAACATCACCTGGTTCTGTAATGTTCCTGAGTAACCGTCATATGTCAGAGCAGATGTGGGTATTGCCACTGACTACTGACATACCTCCATAATGCTTTGTGGTACACCCTGGAATGTGTCGCAGTAATGTTTACGTAGCTAGGTTTGGAGGATGTGATAAGGGATCCCGGAGCCCTACTGAGGCTGACCAGTGAGCTACCCCACCCATGGGTTTGTACTCCACTTAGCAACAGCCTCCACCTTTTGTTGTACATTATGTCCATGAAACTGGACCCTCAGAGTGGCGTCCGTTACCTAGTAGGTACCATCATGGTTCTGTTTGGAATAGCATGATCCATGCAGTCGTGTAAGTGCTGATGAAGTGCACTGGGGTATGTTTCAGCATTTGCATGTGCATTGTCCATCTGCACGGGTGTCATGACATTTACTACTGCTGTCATAAGATGTCTATAGTAAGCGTTGTACTAATCTTGTACTGTGTATGCCGTGAAGGGTGTGGTGCCGGGACATGGATAACAAGGGTGATTAGCATATGTTCGGAAACTACCAACGAGGGGATAACCACAGGTGTGGAACACCAGTGACATGTTGGTAATGTCCATGTCTAGGATATTGTTGGTCTTGGTGGTGGTGTGTATGGGTTAATCCAGCCGAGTGGAGGTTATGAATCCTGGACAGCGTTGACCTAATGTGTCGGTACATGAGTAGCTATCCCTGTTAAGTGTGGGGTAGTGTCAGTCGCACATCAAGTGTACCTGTCTGAACCCTACTGTCCAGTACACCAAGAAAGAAGGGCCGGTAACCATGGGGTATGTTGTTGAATCCATAGCATGTTACAATGTGTATAGCAGTTCTGGCCACAGTTAGTTGCACGTGGATCACCTCTGATGCATTGTGCTAAGTAACCAGCCAGGAGGTGTGTACAACATAGTGAAATATGGACACACATCAGCTGTGGGTGTTCCGGTACAGGTTACATGACTGAAAGGTGTGGTCTGCGTATAACCTGTCAGTGCAGGTGTGCTCTGTGGAGCCTAGAGGCAGGTCTCAGTCACTGCAGAGATATTGAAGTGGTCCATTATAAGGAGTGCCATGCCTGCGTGTGTCAGAGATGATGTCAAGCAGTGAGTCACATGACCCCATGTTTTGCTTGCCTGTTCCCGTTCTGGTGGTGAATGTTATTGGAAACTGTGCAAGACAGGCAATATAGGAGCAGCAAGAGCATTACATGTTATCTGTACTCTCAGGGCTGACAGGTGCAGGTCATCTGTGCCAAAGCATCATGTTTTGTTGACCATGTCATTCAAAGTGGACAGATACCGGATGCCTGTGGAATGACAGCAGAAGCATAGGCAACGGTTGAAGTGAAACAGTCAGTTGATGTACAATGGTATCTAGTCTAGATGAATGCAGAATGCTCCCCAGGACTTGGCCGATACCTTCTGGGCTACAAGACCGGAGAGCTATTGCATGTCCCTGCACATGTAGTCTGGGAAGTTACATCTCAGCACAGTCACACTAACATGGAGAATGACAGTCAAATTGTACCTGGTGAGGTGTGGCATGGGTGCATAGGTTATGTTGCAGAACCAGTTACCCGACAGCTAGATGTAAGCGACTATTGCCTTGTGTAGCCTGCTTAGTGGGACATCAGTGTGACTTCCTACAGAGTCACCTATGACTGGTGTGTTGGGTAAGTTATAACACCCAATTGGCTGTATCTGATGGGCACACATGAGTCTGTGGGCTATAAGTAATTGTTGTTGTGTTTGGTGATGGGGGCTGCCTCTGGTGCCTACACAGAGTATGGATAGGTTCTGCAAATGTCGTACTCATACTACGTGTGGCCTATGGTGGTGGAGATCTTGTGAGACTATGTGATGAGTGGGGTGTGTTGCAAATGTTACACATCCCCACATGAATGTCAGGTACAGTCTGGGTTGGTGAGAGCATTACCCCCAGCATGGCTACATATGTGCATCTCCCACTGGCTTTAGTGTTGTATGTTGGGAGGTGAGCAATGACTGTATACATGAGACAATTGCTCTATTGCCACATGTTCACCATATTCATCATATAGACAACAAATAGCACTGGTACGTGACAGTTGGACATGCCTGTATATTCAACCATGTCTCACAAGATATGTGAGTTACGTGTGTACAACAGCTGTTGTACTGTAAGCAAGCTGGAAATGTAATGACAGACAGTGTACTTGCAAGAAATGAGTTGGAATGGGTGCTATAGTAATTAGTAGCTCATGAAGTGCTCGCAAGTTCTGAATAAGTGCTGAGCATGAATATGCAATACAGATAGGGTGTTGGATAATATCAACCCACTGCAACCCACAAGTGGAGATGACAGTCATAATTGGAGGCACTGCACTATTACCTGCTGAGTATGGTCTGCAAGTCTATGAACATTTATCAACGTAGATGTTAGCAGTACAGAAGTAGATGACAGTACGGATGATTTCAAACTGCATAGCATACCTGTGACAGGTCATAGGACATCATCACCCATACCGTGTTCCAGCTACAATGAGTATACTAGATGTACCTTAGTATGTCACAGGAGTGTTCTACCAGTGGCCTGTTGACAGAATCAACACTGCAAAAGGTGTCAGAGTGACATGTGCATATCACACCAGTGGCAGCTACAGTAAAACAGGGTTAATGTTTTGTACTCCCCCCTCATTGTAGCCCATACTACACAGACAAATGGGAGGCATCTGTTTATGTAAGGATGTGAATGGCCATGACCTAGGAGCAATAGCTGTCTCAGTGTTGTGGACAACATACAGAATGGGCTTTGTGGGTGAGGTGTGTGACATATGTGCACAATCTAACAGCTGATAATAGCATTGTCACCACTAGGTGAATAACCCTGTACCCATTAACTACCACCTAGGCAGTGGTCAACATTATGGACACTGTGTAAGGGATGGTGATGTGCAGTTCACCTCCCTGAGTTGGTGATGTCTCCAGGCCTATTAAGTAGTCATACGAGGCACCCAGGTCATGACAGGGTGCCATCCATGAGCATGGAGATCATTGGACAGGCATACTCAGCACTCGGGTGACCAATATTGGATCACATATCACCTTTAAGGGGTATTGGCCATGCGTGGATGGGCGATACCAGCCTTCACAATCCTCACCTCCACTATGCAGCAGGCTGGCTACCTTGCATAAAGACATGTGCTACACTGTGATGTTGGACATGCTACATGTACATATCCTGATCTGAAAGACATACGTCATGGACAGCTACTGTCCTACTACAAGGATCACCACATGCTGGACAGATCCCTGTACCATACATGTTACATACTCCCACCATACCATGCAACCCGATTCAGCAAAGCTGCACATGTCATCTCTGTCATACATGGTGTGATGACCGCATGGTATATGTATTAATTACTGTCTGGATCAGTAATGTGGCACTGATGCACCTCGCGGTGGCAAAATGGCTGTCGGATACAGCTAGAAAACCTTGCCCGCACATGCTATAATTGATAACCATCCCTGCAAATGACGTCCGGCTAGCCATTCTCCCATGTCTATCACATGTGCAACACAGGCGATCCGTGGCAGGATGTTGACCTGCTGTACAGTGCCGTGTAGATGTATATGGCAAAACACATGCATGTAAAGGTTCTGTGCATATATGTGCATTGTCACTGCTCATGTCCATTAAGGCAGTGTATGTGTTGATATGTGACATATACACAGCATCAAGGTCAACAGCATCACTGTGGACACATCCAGGCATGTGCTGATAGGTAAGAACACCAGTACATGCAAACAGACATGCCCACATCAACACAGCATCCACATGGAGTATGAACAATGTAATGAGGTGACACACATATATGGTGATGATATCCAATGCATGACAGGTGTTACATGTGTGACACAAACATGTCAGTAGTGTCAGTGTCATGATGATTTGCAAAAATAACTGTGCAGATGTAGTAGATTTAATACAAATGTATGTGCAGCTGCATCTCTGTACATCTCTGTGATACTGTGACCTGTCACCATCATTATGTCTTCCAGATAATGCCTCATTCACGCCTGCCAGCGTACAGCTGCCAGGAGGATGATGTCCTCATCCTGTACCTCCATGAGAACTACGAGCTGTTGTTCAGCCATATGCCACAGCATGCCCAGCAGTGTGATGACCTGTGGCAGGACATTTGCAGGAGGGTTAATGATGTGGGTGGCCATAACCGCACCTACCAGCAGGTGCGCAGACACTGCACGGACTTGATGTGACATGCGAAACAGCGTGCCATTGCAATTGCCAGGGAACAAGGTGGAACAGGTGGTGGGCCACCAACTCAGCCCCCACTCACACACACCGAGGAGCTACTGGCCAGCCTGGGGATACCCTCAGAACAGCATCCACAAACACTAGCTGCCATCGTGGAGGTGGGTGTCTCCCAACCAATGAGCCTGGAGTTGCCTGGTAAGCCACTACTGCACATATGACTATTATATCCCATTTAGTTGCATGTGTCACTGTACAATATGTACTGTAACATCATATTCAAGGTATGTTTACACACATGCTGCATACTACAGTATGCTACCCTGTGTATGCACACATGTGCATACTATATGCTATTGTACAGGTGAATGTGTTAACATGCATAGTGCACTCTGTGGCTGTCATACAGTCATGGTTAATGTTCAAACTGCTGTGTCACCCCTATACAGGTACCTCTGGTGTGCCGCGCAGACATCAGTCCGCTGCAGGTGAGACTGTCATCAGTATCAGGCATGTTAATGCATATATCTATTCACCATGTGGCCTGTTAACACATGTACACATGATGTATTGACCTGTAGGTCACATCTCCCATCATTCACACTGGCTACCCATGTGCAATATTTACAAATGAAATGAAACACCGACATGAGACCACAGTATCTGTCATTGCTACATGTATGGACAGCTGTGCATATAATGGTGGAGGTGTTGTTCAATGTAGGCATATGTACTATACATTGGAACAACACATGTGTGGTACGCAAACAGTACCACACAGTGAGCTGGGATATGGGCAGCCCATAGGAGTCACCATTGTGTTATATGCCCCTGCAATGGGTGCACAAATTGTGATGTGCCATCTGACATGTCAAAGACATGTAGTGTTCTGGCTGCAATATTGTCACACTATCCCATAATACATACCCCACATACCAAACATACAACCCGTTATCTGCATAGCCATGTGGATGGTGACATTTCTGACATCTATGGGTGTATGTCATATGGGACTACACAGACATGTGAGATAGACGGCCATCACAAACATTTGGCCAACACATGCTCACACATGGCCATGGAAGATGGCCAGAGACATGTAGCCACACAGTAGATGTGATGTGTATACACCCTGTTGCACATTGTCCACACATGGTCCAACTATAGCCTTAGTTGACTGATTATACAGTTGATGTGGTACACTGGACATCCTAAAAGCCTGTGCACAGCTAGTGGAGGTGTCACATAAGTTGACCATATAAGATGTGTTGAACATCACGACTGTGTCATAGCATGACAGTAGTCACCTGTACAGCTTCCACAGACATTGACACCACATCAGGCCACAGATACTGTACATTTCCCTTGCTGCTCTAGGACATCACCGTCAGCCATGCACCTCGTGTGTGTTGTACAGCAATGTCATGTGGGACATGTTGTATTGACAAGTCTGCCATGTGTGGACATGTTTGCCAGGCAGCTAAGACTCTGAAGTAGTTGTGCAGGGGTGTCATCCATAGGTCTTCCAGATGACCTGTCACATGACACAGCATGGTTTGGTGTGTATACACCTCAGCAACGTGGGTCATAATCCACAGTTATGTCATGTGTATGAACGCAGTTATGGCTATGCAATGTGTGCATATTACACACTGTATAGCAATATAGATGCCTCAGGATGCCATGCAATGGCACAGTGTCTGTACTTCACACTGTATAGCAATGTAGATGCCTCACACTTCCCTTCCATGTGCATGCACATTTGCTAAACGTGCATTCTATCTGTAGGGCATACAGACAACACTGCAATGTGATACCCATTACAATGCTGTACATTTGTCAGGACACCATTGTGTCAGACATGTATGCATGTCAATGCACACGTCAGCAGATTACATGTCAAGGTCACTTCAGCCATGTGTACTGTTGACCTGTGCTGGTCCACATGGTGTATCACAGGGATGCATGCTTACTACCATGATTGTGTGAACTGCATGGCTACTGATATGACACCTGCTTGCTGTTGTGTGCACCCGAGGGAGGTATTCTAACTACCACTACTAATGTCTGAGCTGCATGCCGTCTGCTGTATCACATGCATGCTGCATGCCATCTGTCAAATCACATGCATGGTGTGTCTGTGTATGTGTGTCTGTGTATGTGTGTCTGTGTGTGTGTCTGTGTGCATGTGTGAGTGTGTGCATGTGTGTGTGTCTGTGTGTGTGTGTGTGTCTGTGTGTGTGTGTGTGTATTGTAATGTAGAGTCTTTCTTTGCATTCACAGGTGATGTAGCTGCATTACCCTCCTGCGGTCCGTCTAATGTTAGTGTCCCCACAGATACTAGCAGTGATGAACATATGCATGAGGTACAGGCAGGGTTGTCAGGGGCTGAATCTGTGCCAATGGTTGCCATCCCAGCTATGTCCCCCTCTTCCCCGCACACAGTTCTAATGCCAACACATACCCCATTACCAGTGGCCATAGAGGAAGGACAGTCAGCGTGTGTTAGCTTGGACCAGGAACGTGTGGTGGCTACTGAAGGTGTGTCTCCACACCATGGTGTCAGTGTAATGACTGCAGATGTGCCACACAGCCATGTGGCCAGTGCTGCTCATAGGAGGACCTCTGGCAGACATGCACCTGCAGGACAGAGTGAAGCAGCTGGTGTCACCAGACATATGTTCCAGACTGTAATGGCAGCACAGACATGTACTGAACGGCAGAACAGAGATGGGCAGAGGCTTCAGAGGGCTGCTATCCATACTCTAAACCACAACATCCAGGCATTGGCAAATGCTCAACAGCAGATTGCTGATGTTCTGGACAGGCAATTGGGTGACATGGTCAGAATCCTTGACCGTGGCATGGCAATCCGCGAGCATGAGCTGTCTGTGCTGGAACATCTGGTAGGAGTGAGGCATAGGCCATGTGGACGTAGGCCATCTACACCACCTAGTGCAGTTCAACGTGAACGAGCCACCTGACATACCTGCTCCCATAGTGCCAGTAGCAGTAGCAGTGCAGCTGGTGCTGTGCTGTCCACACCAGGACACAGCAGGCCATGTGGACGTGGCCCTGGATGTTCCCAGGGGGGACACGGTTCCAGTGGACATGTGTCATCGGACAGTAGCCAATCTGTACCTCCGCCTGGTAGTGGCTATGCAATCCCTGGCAGGCACAGGTCATGTGGCCATGGCCAGACACAGTGAGCTGTACATTCTGGTCTGTACAATCTGGAGCTGTCAATAATACCCCTGTGTAGGCCTGGCAAAAGGCAGAACTGTGTGCAATCATACAAGCACACAGCAAAAACATCTGTAGGGCCCCGCAACACCCACATGCATAATGACCACACATGTCCAATCAGATCACCGGCCCTTACCCACACACATGATGTCATCCACTGGTGCAGCCTATGCCCCTGGCAAACATTATCACCCTGTGCATATGATGATGCCTGTGCCGCATCCCTGTCATCCACACCATCGGTTCAGGGACATGCTCAAATGATCTGATGCACAGGGTGAACAGAATAGTGAGAGAAGTGTATATTACATTAGTTGTGTACTGTTGACATGCACCAGACATACCATGTAGTACAGGTTTATAATGCATTGTTATATGTTCACAGTATGTGTCTTGGTAACAACAGTAACAGCATGTTGGTAATGATGCCCTGGTTCCCTCCTTATGGTCTACTTGCATGTGCCAACAAGTAGCAGTGTTTGTAGTTTCCCATGTGTAAATGTGGAGTACTCACATGCATGTATGGCAATACCATCATGCTATATATAGCCTCAACCTGACTGTTAGAAAGGCTACCATACCACAGATGTCCACACATCTACTGATCCAGAAGCATGTGGGCTGTTTAATAGGCTACAGTGGCTAGAGACGTGACATCCATACCAGGTCACATCGCAGGTATGTTGACATGGTGCGGGGAGTTTACACGGTGGTCTGGACGATGATAACGTTAGAGGCCACTTGATAGCATGAGGCCTCACTGTGTAGCAGTAATACCCTGTCACATTACAGGATGAGAACACACACCGACATACACAGAAACACACAGTAACATGCCCACACTCACGGGGTCAACAACACTATAACACACTCGATAGTGTTGAGGTGAGGACCCCTGCCTATGTGGTAATCACCCTCACAGTACTGTGCACCAACATGACGCGACACAGAGAATGAACATGTACAGGTAGCCAGTAAGGCTGAGACCTATGGCATCAACAGGGTAGTAGACTGCATCACCATGAGGGGTTAGGGATCCTGTATGTTCTGTATGGTAGCATACACCCTCACTCCATGCATCAGACAGCCATATATACACACACACACACACACACACACACACACACACACACACACACACACACACACACACACACACACACACACACACACACACTGTGGAGTCCACAAATGTCATTCACATATGGATAGCTGACATGTGTGTGATGCACACACCACCCCTGCCTGCATCATGCTTTCCACACTGCAGTATGTACAGATCTCTACAACAGTGTACAGGGGTGTGTAACAATTGGGATGTATTCCCCACCATATGTGGCATATATGGTCACACAAGCAAACACACATGGCAGTACTGTGAATGATACACCTGCTATATGATGATATGTCTTACAGACATCCAGCAGTATTGGCTGCATTATGTGTACCAATGCTACCTTTGGCAATTGTGCTGCTATATGCACATGGGAGGATATACGTGTTACAGGTGTCACGTGACTTACAGTCAGTAACACCCGACCGCTGTGTAGGTTTTATGTCTTCACCATCAAGTAACAGTAACATAGCATACTGTTTGCACATGGAATGGTAGGATGGCTTGTGACACACCTGTGAGCCGTCCCCAGCAAACATCCATCTGCAAAGGGGGATCACCACTTTATGTGCACACATCCATCCATACCTGATGTACATCCTACCGTACTGTCAGTATTTCACCATATACAGGTGTTAATGATGGGGCTGCATTGCAACTGCATGTTGTAGTTAGGCACAGATGAATTACATACATCAGCTACTGCACATGCATGGTAGCTGCATGACACCACTACATGTACATGTGTGTTGGTCCTACATGCCTGTCATGTAGCCATGTTTGTATGCATTGCAATTGGTGGACATGTGTGATGACATAAATA
Organism: Protopterus annectens; assembly: GCF_019279795.1. Lineage (NCBI taxonomy): Eukaryota > Metazoa > Chordata > Ceratodontiformes > Protopteridae > Protopterus > Protopterus annectens. Next base: position 1,271,035,121 of record NC_056737.1, read on the forward strand.
ACACATGGACTGTTGTATGATATGATGGGTGTCATGGGTAACTAGTACAGAGGGAATGTTTCCTCGGTCAACATTGCTACCTCATGTACCTTTAGCATTCAACAGTCATGGACCTACCTTCCATATGCATGCGTGTGATTGCTGTAGCCACTTGTCTGCACGGAGGACAACAACAGCTATGGTATGTACATATGTGTTGTGTGTGTGTGTATGTGTGTGTGTGGTCCATGCGCATATCCACTGCGATTACATGTATGCCATATCCAAACATGTGTGTTCTTTGGTGTACAGCGACAGTCATCTGTCACAGCTGTGTAAGACCCAGGGCCTCTGTTATGTGTAGAGCCGACCTGGTTATGTACAGTGGTATCATTGCACTGCATAACACATGATGGAACCCTGTCAGTACATGTGTAGTCTGCACAGTTGCTGTAGACCTATGTACAGTCCACTGGTTATGAGTCACACGGTATTGTGGTAATGTATGGATGTGTGTTGCTGGTCCAACGACATGGTGATGTCTGAGGGCTACATAGTAGAATGTGGCATTTACCTCTGTGATCTGCACCTGAGACATCTGTGATGACTCTTGAGTGTGTACTGGTCAGTACATGTGAGTGGCCTTCATGTACGTGGGAACAGTAACACCATACTGTGCCCTTCCGTGTTTAGAATCCATGTGCATGCAAGACAGCCCTTTGCTACTGCTAAGTGTGTGAGCATGCCCAGTACGCCGTTGTGTACATGGACACACAGTACATTCCAAACTGTGCCCTTCCATGTTTAGAATCCATGTGCATGCAAGACAGCCCTTTGCAACTGCAAAGTGCATGATCATGCCCAGTATGCCGTTGTGTAGATGGACACACAGTACATTCCAAACGGACATGTGATACTAAGTGTGTGAGCATGCCCAGTGACACCTTGTGTTGGTGATGTGCCTCTGTGTATGGGCATGGCCATTGACATCCTGTATAGCAATGATGGTCATCCAGGCAACAGATGTCCATACCCCACATCAGGATGGATGCCTACACTGAACACACTGGTTGACTGTCTTGAAGGGTGTACTGTCTGTGGTGTCTTGTATCTATGTAGTGTTGTAATAGTGCTCCGTAGATAGGCAGTTGTCCCGCTCACACCACTGCCATGTGTTTGTCTACGTCTACCTTGGGACAGTAATATGCTTTTAGACTGCTCACTCTCTATACATTCCCTATCAGCATCTTTGCCTTTGCAGATGATGTCATCCACCTAGAAGTATGCCTCTGGGAGTGCTGTGTTCCAGTAATCTCGGTAGCGCATTCTGTAACTGCGTAATGCTGTAGTGTGCTAAGGTAGTTAGGTGTATGTTCGACACCTAGCCCTGCCAAGTGTGTGCGTGTGTGTGTTTTTCCAGCTGCCTGGGGACAGAGTAATGCTTTTAGATGGCTCACTCCACATACATTCCCTATCGGCGTCTTTGCCTTTGCGGATGATGTCATCCACCTAGAAGTATGCCTCTGGGAGTGCTGTGTTCCAGTAATCTCGGTAGCGCATTCTGTAACTGCGTAAGGCTGTAGTATGATAAGGTAGTCAGGTGTATGTTTGACTCCCAGCAGTGCCAAGTGTGTGTGTGTGTGTGTGTGTGTTTCCAGCTCCCTGGGGACAGATTAATGCTTTTAGATGTCTCACTCCACATACATTCCCTATCGGCGTCTTTTCCTTTGCGGATGATGTCATCCACCTAGAAATATGCTTCTGGGAGTGCTGTGTACCAGTAATCTCGATAGCGCATTCTGTGACTGCATAATGCTGTAGTGTGATAAGGTAGTTAGGTGTATGTTCGACTCCCAGCCCTGCCAAGTATGTGTCTGTGTGTGTGTGTGTTTCCAGCTGCCTGGGGACAGAGTAATGCTTTTAGATGGCTCACTCCACATACATTCCCTATCGCTGTCTTTGCCTTTGCGGATGATGTCATCCACCTAGATGTATGCCTGTGGGAGTGCGGTGATGCTGGAACTTGGTAGCGTGATCTGTTACTGCATAATGCTGTAGTGTGGTAGACTAGACAGGTAGGATCTCGATTCCAAGGCATGGCAGGTATGTGTGTTTGGCGGTTATACCGTATGTGTTGGTATCTGTGGGTGGCTAGCTGCGGGATGTGTTCAGTGTGTTTTGTTGCTGACCTATATAGTGTCCATAGCCCGCATATTCTGCTAAGACACTGGGTTGTCAACACATACATTTGCCAATAGGTCTGGTAAGTAACTGTCAGCAGCCCTACTCTTACCCTTGATACGATCTGATCCGTGTGATGCAACATAACACATGTGCCTTGATAGTAACAACACTACATGATGCAGATGGCACATGTAGTTTCCTTTTCATTCTTGTCTAATGCATTGCTGTCATGTGGTCCGCTGTTGTGACATAAATGCCATATCTACATATGTTTTTACATGTATATGTGTGTATGTATGTATATATATATATATATATATATATATATATATATATATATATATATATATATATATGTCCATGTATATATGTATACAAGTAATATATATGATATATGTAATATGATATATGTAGATGTAGAAGTGGACATAGATGTGAAAATATATGTCTGGGGACATCAGCACTATTGAATGTTTGTGCCAGATGATCTGTACGTGATAACCTGGGATCTATGTATATCTGCCATGGTGTGGTGGTAATGCACATTGTCTGTATTGTGCAGGGCCATAGGTTGTAGTCGTGTAGACACCGGTTATTTTGTTGCTGGGAAAACCATGGGACATCGAATATGGTGATAGTAAGGCACCTGTTGCCAGTTGTGTATGGATCTGAGCGACACTGAGCAGTGGTTATTAATTTGGAGGTTCGTTATGGGTCATATAACTATTCATTAGAAGACTATACTATGCAGATGAGGTTGACTATAGGGCATCACATTTCTCAGCAGGGTGTGCTGCTGGTCCCTGGTGTGTATGTGTGTAGTCAGCCGGGTGCAGGTCTCGAATATAGTTGACAGCATGGGAGGGGGGCCAGGCATACTGTACGTACATTGCAGTACTGTGCCTTTGGAGTGCTCCTGCCTTAGCACACCAAAGCTAGGGGTGTGTCTATACCTGCCTGGTGACATTGGGAGGGATGACAGCAGTGGTGAGGTAGTCAGGGTATACAGGCTGCACAAACAGGTGTTGATCAGCACAATTAGCAGATGACATGGCCAGCCCACACATGAACAGTACGTTAATTACGAGCAAGCAGCATGCACACAGGTTTCGTCCACACTCTACACCACCGGTGTATACCTGCAGGGACATTTCACAGTCCAAACAAATGACATGGGCTGCAGCAGGCAACATATACCAACATGTGCAGGAGGCTGTTGCAGTGAGGATGTGTATGCTGCCAAACAACCCTTACTGGGGTGACGTAAGACTTTATAGACCGAGGGTGACTTACCAGGGGCTACATGGGCTGGGGATGTTGGAGCACTATGGGGTGGACAGAGACCGCCTACAGCAGCTTGTTGACCTGTGCCTGCCACACCTGACACATCAAACAGGCCAAGGGAAGCACATCACAGTGGATACCATGGTATGTGTTGGCCTAGGTGTACTAGCCACAGGTACCTCACACAGCACAACTGAGGATATCATGGGTATCTCACAGGCATCTGCATCCAGAGTATTGCACCAGTTCACAGATGCCATGTCAACACATGCTAGTGAGAACGTAGATGTCCTCAACACACGTGATTAGTAGACCAGCAATATGCATCTGTTCAACCAGATGGATAACTACCCTGGGGTACTGGGTGCTATAGCCTGCACACACATACACATCGTAGCACCACCTGGTGAGTGGGGTAGGGCCTACAGTCACTGCAGGGGCATACCCTCCAACAGCTAAGCCATATGCAATGGCCAGGGCATGAGATTGAATGTGTGTGCTGTCTGCCCTGAAAGCTATGATGTGTCCGATATATGGCTTCTGACACAGCTGTAGCACATCAATGCCAATGCCAATATGGACATCCCCTACAGTCTCCTAATGGGGGATGCTGGGTAAACACTGGTGTCGTGGCTAATGACACCCATCAGCAATGCACACACACCTGAACACTCATACCATACTGAGGCGGATGCACAGGCAAGACATATACATGTGCATGTGTTTGGGATGCTCAGTTCACAGTTCTGGTATCTGGACACATCCGTTGGAGCTCTGCAGTATTCACAAGCTACATGCGTACAAGTTGTTATGGTATTTGCTATGCTACACAATATTATCCTGCAGTAACAGTTGCAGCAGGAACAGCATGGGGCAGGGCCACACAGCCCAACACCACTGCCAAGGCCTGTACAGGCACAGTGTGACTTGGTGAAGGAACTACCTGAGCAGGGCACAGTCGGCGAAAGCCTGTGCAAAGTATGACCTGCCCTTGGCAAAGAGGCAACACAAGGCATATGCACTGACACAGTAGGTACCCACAGATTTCTCTTCTCTGACCCACATAAAGTACAATGGATGCCAAACATGACAGTACCTGTACTTGGCCATGTATAAGAGGTGCACTGTGTGCAACCGACATAGGCAGCACTCCAGCACTGTCCTCAAGTCCGGAACACACCCAGGGTATGTCTATTGACCTAACAAGTGGCAGTTGTATTAGAATGTGTAGTTACCCATTGCTATGGTATGTATGTGAGCATACAAGTGACTGTAGTGTCCAAATGTTAGGGCAGCAGACAGTACACATCCATAGTGTCCCCATGACCTCTGTAGCACATACGGGGGTCACAATGGTAGCCTGTAGTACACAGGGTGTCCTAACCCACTGCAAATTATGGGCTGACCATCATGTGTGCCCGTACAGCCCGCACACGTTCCATGCAGCTGGACAGATGTGGACCAATACAGACAAATGATATACGATGGCCTATGGATATGCCCAATGAATGACCCCAACCCCCTAAGACACACACAGATGATGGCAGGCCAGGCAGTTTGATGTAGGTTGTGTAAGCTAGGACGTGCAACACCACTGTGCTGGTAATTAACATACCCTGGTATCCCTCCAACCAGCAATTTAGGTAGGTCCACACACTGACATTGAGTACCTGGCATACCAGTACAGTAGTGGCAGATGTGTACAACTGTTGGCTGTGTCCCACTTCAAACATACATATGTGAGAATCATGTGCACCACCCACAGTGCTGTGTAGGACTGTGGTTGTGGTTGTATGTCCCCCCACGCTATGCAGACATGTAGCAACTGTCAATGCCACATGACCATTAGCTACCCTGCAGACACAGCATGACACCTGTCTGTGTAGAACGCAGGGGTCAGCAACACAGTACGAACTATCTGGACATGTGACACATGCAATACAGTTGACCATACTTGGCATACTTACACACAGGACTGTATGACAGTAATGTCGGTCGACAGCATGCGTAACAGTCATACTGGGCATGCTCACACACTGAAACACAGGACGGCCAGGCATGCACACACCAGTGGTCCGGACATATCTTACAGTACATTGCTATACTGTTGGAAGTCTGCGCTGTATGGTGTGTGTGTGATCTATTGTCTGTACATATGCCATGGTCTATTGTTAATTCACATGAGCTATGTGTGCAGGGTACTTCTACCATCACGTGTATAGGGCGGTTCTTTGTTTGTGGAAAGGCCAACGCCTTTGGATACAGACTGGTTAAGGCACATTCCAGCAGGTGGGAGCAGTTGTGCATGGGTTTGCACAGTGTTAAGCACTGCTGACCTCTGGTCACAGCACCTTATACACATTTAGACTCCACATTTCTTTGACAGTGCACTACTGGCATACTGGTAGACAAACACGCTTACAGCCACTTGCTCACCGACATTTCCGCTTACATTTGTCACTCACGCTGGGTGTGTGTGATCCCTTGTTATGCGTATTACATCAGACTACATGAATACAGTATCGGGTATGTGTAACCATTTTGCGACGGCAGGCATTCGACTGTACGCACTCAGTGGCCTGTCCAGTGACGTAATCATATTATATGCGTGTTCCTCATACAATCTGCTCCCATCTGGCTGATACATGGGAACCGATACTCTGCAATGCTGACATGTGACTTGAGTTTGTTAACGCAGCTGTCCGCCAAGTCATGCTACCGCATACCTACTGCACATTGTCCACCTTTCAGATTGCACGACGGGAGACTGTAGGAGTGACACCTTTCCCACTTTGCATGGGACAGTCCCTCATCATGCATATCTCATGTGACAATACCAGAACTCTCCACCAGTTGGGGACACATTTCTACAGAATCAGGGACAGGTCAAAAAAATCAGGGACACTTTTACAAAAGTAGGGCTATTAACTTGAAACATTGACAGAATCAGAGCATATGACTTAATACACATATTCTGAGGTAACAGTTGTTTATAACTTACTTATTGTCATTAGTCAGTAAGTGTAATTCACCACCTTTCCTTCAACAGCCACTAATTTTAGGAGGAATTAAGAGGGACAGAGTTAAACCTTCAGTCAAACTCAGGGACGTACCTGCCATTCAGGGATGGTTGAGTGGTATGTACAATACTCTAGCCATTGCAACTGTCTTGATTAGGGGACATTCTCATGTTGTACATGTCTGTACTGGTTGCTTGTTGCAGGTCTTGTATACCTGACACGTCGATATGTCATATGTAGTAGCATAAGCAACTTTACTGCTGCTAGACTACGCTTTGATTTGTTCCGATATGTATATTTCTGTATTATGCATGGCTGTAGGTATGTTCTGCCCTGGTACATCTGACATTTCTACAGAGCAGGTTTCCCTTTGGCCATTCAGAATGGTGGTGGCCCTATAGACCCTATATGTAGAGCTATCACATGTGTCAAGGCAACACATACCCACAGCCAGTAGTAAACGGACGACTTCCACTGTTTGCATACATTAAGGTTATTCATGTAGCATTATAATTGATAATACTGTTTCCTATTACATGTAGCTGTTACTGATACAACAAATTGATGTCTGGCACCACTACACACACTATATAGCCTCCATTCCTGAACTCACAGGCCATGTGCCATAACTGTCATTTTGCAGGACACAACTGCCCAGACGGGTGTGTCCCTCGCAGGCTTACGGGTGTTGAACCTCTTCTATTATGCTATCATCTACCTAAGGTGGTCAGCAAATTATGCACTTCCATCAGTAGCAGAACTCACATACCAATGGGTGTGAATGAACACTGTATCAGGGACAATGCATAACACCCTGTGGGACACATTTAGATGATTGGTTCTATTAACCAGACATATTCACAGTCACAGAGCATATGTATTCATTCACGTTTGTCGAGGTACATGCTGTTTAAGACTCATACATGTTGTCATCTGTCATTACCTGTATTCCACAACCTGTTCACCTAATGTCACTTGTTCTGGAAGTGTTTCGTTGGACTTTGTTACATTCTGATACATAACTATGGACATCCATGCTAATCGGGTACACGGCACTGATTTGGTCTGTATGTATTCCCCGATGGTTTGCAGACTATTCAGTAGATGTGCTCTTCAGGTTTGGGAGATGTAGGCATATGCTATGCCCACATAGGAATATTAGTGACTTCCACTGGGTGGGCCTACTACATCTCTGCCAACCAGCACCTGCACACCTAAGCCCATTAATGCATACCCATGGTCCACCTACCTGGCACCTTTTTACAGCAGTCATGACAAATACTTACTACGAGCGCAGTTGGGGTATGAGCACACCCCTACACATTGCCCACTCTCCTCATCTCGGGACACATGTCGTACGTTTTGTCAACCCATCTATTATCACACTTGCACAACCAACTGTTCCATGTACACCTACATCCTGCTCATATTAATGTCAGCAGATTCACACGTACCCTGAATTTTTGGGGTCCCGCAAGGGACACCATTATCCATGTTTAAAGTGTAGACCTTGCAGAACTCTCCCACTGGTACTTTCCTACTGGTGTTTTGGACAGCGGCAGTGTACTGATCTGTATTGCCTGTCTGTATGTCTGTCCAGCATAGCTGGGTGATATGGGGGGTACAACGTTTATTTACTGGACCTCCCAGTCACATATGCCCGTGCTGTAAATATGTTACCCCTAATTGCTGTGAAGTAGCCTATTTATGTACATGTGTATATCTACACTGACATATATATTTTGTTTTGTGTGTATGTGTATTTATCAGTACCTGTTGTTTGTGTATATATATCTGTCTATATATATCCTTATATATCCTTGTGTGTGTGTGTGTGTGTGTGTGTGTGTGTGTGTATATATATATATATATATATATATATATATATATATATATATATATCTGTATGAATATATATGTGTATGCAAATTAATATAGATATATGTATATATACGTTTTTATCTATATATACATCTGTGTGTCCGTTAACCTATACATTTCCCGGACATGGACACTTACACATCCGTATTGGGTTTTATCTCTGCTTCAACAGCATACTATTGCCTTAGTCATTATGACACCGACACTTCACTCAGGTGAACTTGTGCTCAGTATATTGCATGTTATACAGAGGACAGATGTCGCGCGTTTTTCATGTCTGGGGTGTCGCTGTTAACTGGGATGTGATACAGTGTCATTCGACCTATTACTCGTATGCGCAGCCTATTATTCCTGCTACTGTGTTTGTTCCTGTGCACATTCATATTATTACTGTAGATAGGATGTGTCTTTGTGTTTCTGTGACTGTACAACAACATATTGTTGTCTTCATGTATTTGTGTCTTTCTGCTTTTTCCGGTTTGGGGTTATCACAGCAGAACTCCGTTCCGCTCATGGGTGGCATATAGGTTTTACATGCCGGGCTGCCAGCCCTGACACACAGTGTCCGACAACGATACGCCCATTCCCGCATGTCTCCACACAAACAACGCTCTATCTGGGAATCGTACCTACATACTAGCTGACCTCCATGGGCCGCTCCATTGCACCCAGCGCAACATACCCTAGCACTCCTGTGTCCATAATCGCATATCCATAGTTTCTCCTGCACACCCGTGTTGAGTTTCCATGCATAACAGCCATTATACACCTGATATCACAGCCATGACACACCTTTATACATTGCCCTCTCATGAGCGTTGGGGCCCTACACTCATTTTGTACTGCCTCGTGTAGTCACAGGCTCGCCATCCATTCATATTTGCACATACGTGCCTTTCCTGGTGTTATGGATTACGAACGATTTGCGGGTTACAAGTGTAGGTGGTCACAACATGTACTACATTCCATCTGTTTACAATGTTGACGTAGCACTTCAGCGATGTTATGGCCACTGGTATAACCCTGCCTTTGGTGTGAAGAGCGGTGCTCTACTCACACTTGTGCAGCTTTATGTGACATACGCTGTGAGCACTTCATAATTCCTTACTTGCTCTGGATTCCCTTCAAAACCCTTATGTTTGCTTTCGCCTTTCGGCGTTCCTTACATATCTGTGTATATATATATATATATATATATATATATATATATATATATATATATATATACATATGTATGTATGTATATATATATATATATATATATATATATATGTATATATATATATATATATATATATATATATATATATATGTATATATATATATATATATATATATATATATATATATATATATATATATATGTGTGTGTGTGTGTGTGTGTGTGTGTACATATATATATATATATATATATATATATATATATATATATATATATATATATATATATGTTTATATATACATAAATATGTAGATATATAATTGCATATTTCTGTTATGTCTGTGGATATTTATCTATACACACATCTATCTATCTATATATATATAAAAGTTACAGCTGTACAAGATAACATACATTTGCTATGCTAATAGCTGCATACACCCACGCAGGCGCACTTGCATCTACTTATTCTGAGTTACATATGTTTACAGGCACTTCTTTGGGATTACATGTGCCTTATTCCTTATGAAAGTACCACTTTGATGGAATCCGGTTAACGGACCCATGCGAACGCTGTCACCTTTACATGTATAAATGTTGGCTTTACAGCACAGAAGCATTCATTACACAATTAATATGTGCTATACTCGTACTTGAACCGGGAATGCCTTTACGTTGGGCTGATGCTGTAACCACTACACTATTGGCGTTCTGGCTCATTTATTTGTATACCCATGGTTCATAGCTACTCTGACATATGCCTCACCGCTTCCCTTACATAGCAGGCATCCATTCTCCTGCTGGGAAAACCACAGTACTACAGTTAGAACATTCCCTGTTTCCTACTGCTCTGGACCCATGCTGCAAGTCTACTCACTCCAAGAATATTCATAACTCCTACGCTTACAGTCCTCACACATACACGTGTTTGATTGCCAGGGTGTTCAAGTGCTGGTCTGGGTTTAGGCTCAGTCGACTGATGACTAGAACTGCCCTGGTGCTTTTCAAAGATCAGACATAGCACATGGACAGAGTTAGTCCAGATTTTAACATTCTACCTGTGTTTACAGATGCAGATGTTTGGGCATCTCTGACCACATTATTGGATCGGTGCTACATAATTTAGGGCGGGGAGTGGTTCCACTATATAATGCAGGTTGGGGGGTGGTTTCCACGTGTTTCCCATCCCATTTGACTATTTCATTCATTTATAGATACAATGAATATTATTCTGGACATCTGTTATAAATTCACTACAGGTATGCAATAGTCCTGTCAACAGATTTGACAGTTGGTTGGTGTACTTATGTGAACGGACCTCTGTGATACTCGGAGACTTGTTTCTACAGTGACAGGGACAAGGCTATGAAAACTCAGGGACAATCACGGACACTTCTAACATATTAGTACTATTAACTTGGAACGTGTTGACAGATTCGTAATACTACTAGTTTTCTGCAGTTAAATGCGTCTATTACTCTTCATTGGTGTAAGTAGTCATTCTCATTCAACACCTTTCCCCCAAAGGTCACTGGCTTTGTGAGTGGTTAAGAGGCTGGCCAGTTATTGTGCGAATGCTCTGACCATTGGTAGCGTTGACATTGTCATATGTACAGGTTGGGATGTATTCTGGGGACTAGGGTTGCCACCTTTTCAAATGGCCAAGATAGGACATTTTCGGAAAACACATCAGATTTTACAAGGCAACACATACCCACGGTCAGTACAAAGGATAGAACTTTACTTATTTGCCTACATAAAAGCCTATTGTTGTAGCGGTTTAGTTGCTTATTCTGTTTCTTGTAACATTTAGGTATTTTAGATACTGAAATAATTATTTTCTGCAACTCTTACATAACATATGGGACATAATTATGTCCTACAATCCCAGGACATTTGCCATTTGTAATGTATTTTGTCAGGACACAACTGTCCAAAGAGGGACTGTCCCTTGCAAAGTGGGACAGATGGTAACCCAACTGTGGACACCAGATTGTTTGGGCCAACACATGGCCACGGTCAGTGCAGGCTTAGAACATTCATTTGTTTCCTAGCTGTGAGCCTTATACCTTTGGCACTTTTGTTGTTTGCCAGTTTCTTCTGTGAATTACGTTTATTCTATCCTGATGTGACCACTTCAGGCAACTGTTACATGCAGTATGGTACATAGTTATTTCCTACAATCACAGGACATTTGGCATTGTATCATTGTTGGTCAGGTCACGCCTACACACACATCAATTGCCCCTCACACAGTGGATCAGGGGGTATCTTGTTTACGTCAATGCCTTCATCACCCTTATACCATGTGCCACTATGCGAATGTGTGCAATATATTCTCTCACTTATTCGTGTCGGGACACGTGCATCACGGGCAGGTGTTTGATCCTGGGTAGTAGGTTCTGCATGACCATCTAGGGCTGGACAGTCTCATGCACCACTACTGAACATTCCAACTTGTGTCCAGGTATCTACAGGACTGGACTTCGTGTCTTCATACCCATTGTAATGTTTACACAGGTTACTTATCCCATGAGGGATATCCTAAAAATTGAACAAGACCAAAACAAGACAAATACCAAACATTCTTCTGGCGTTACGAAAATGTGCTGGGGGTTTTACATGCAATGGATACATAGTTTGCAATCCTGAAACTGCCTAGGGTGACACTACCTACTACATATGCGTAGTGGTCACTATGTGTAGGTGTTCACCAAACCAGTAGGCCAAGTATGGCTGGATTTGGTGGACGTTCAGGTATGGGAGCGGGTTGTGTGCTGTGGAGGGGATGCTGGGTAGTCCATTATGCATCCAGGTGTGTTGCATTTGATATGGCCAGTTCCATCAGGACCAATCTGTCGGTATGTGCCGGTGACATGTCTATACATTTGTATCGCACATTTTAATATTCATATGTTTGTGGGATTGTGTTCTACAGTATGGCCTGTCTGGTTGCATTGCAGATGTGTATACATGTTTTTGTGTTTCTTTCTGCCTCACCCGGTGCTCCCTCATACACCTCCTGTTCACCTATTCTGCATACGACACAGTGTCACCTTGGTGGATTATACCATTACCCACCCCCCCACACACATATTCCTGACACTCCATCATCACTGCTTTGGTTGATGGCCCATGACACGGTCAAGGTAACACATTGCATACCCTACATATGTCAGGTACCTGTATGGTTGTGTTGACTACCCTGCCATGTTTGACTTTCCACATGATATACCTCACGCACATAGGTACACGCCCATACTTAACTTTCATGACATGGTTGGTATACCCGGGTAATACCCGTTCAACTGTGACACATCCTGACAAGTTCGGCTTGGACCGCTGATGTGCGGATTTTGGCCGACTGTTCTAATCATTGGTAGGATGCCACCTTTTCCTATGTCCAGGATGGGATATATTCCAGACACATATCCGAATGTACTGGACAACATGTACCCACAGTCAACGGTACAGATAATACTGTTCCTTTCAGCCTACATGTTGCCTTATTGTTGTAGCAATTTATATGCTCCTTCTGTTTCGTTTACATGCTTATTCTATTTCCTGTCACATTTGGTATGTGAAATACGGACATATCTATTGTATGTGACTATTACATGCGTTGTGGGATATAATTCGGTCATACGGTCGCTAGATATGTACATTTATTGTGTTTTTTGTTATGGACACCTCTGCCCAGCTGTGTACCCTCCCTCACAATATGGGTCAGTTGGTGACCCTGACCATTGGGCTGCACGTACCTATTGGCGGCACGCTAACATATGATGCATTTCACTTCCACTTGGTATAACTATCTACACTGCGTTGGACTAGGCACACGGTTTTCAATGTCATTTGTTCACAGGATAGGGACCTGTTATTCCCTACTGTGCATTTGTGTTTGCTTCTTCATTTTGTGTTCACAGGAACTGTCTTGCATGCTTTGCATACGTTTCAGTATCCATGGACACTGACAGATGTGATTACTATTGCTTGCAAATTGTTATATGCAAGCATTTTAGGTTGCACGTCGACAGCTGACATTTCCACGCCTCCGTGCGGCACTTCAACATGCCCTATGCACTCGTGCTCCTTTCCTATGCACGTGGCTGTGGCTGCAGCACGCCTTCATTAATATGCATTTGGCGCTACTGCGCCATCTTCACGCCACATGGTCAGTGCAAGCCTAACGCCGGCCTTGCGCCGAGCTTCATGAATCTCGGGGTATATCTATCTATCTATCTATCTATCTATCTATCTATCTATCTATCTATCTATCTGTCTACCTATCTATCTATATATTTAATCAGCTCCTGGGTTTTACTAAAAAGGCTCCTCAGACCAGCTCACCTAATCCAACTAGAAGCACATATTATTGTGGTTCTGCTCAGTACTGAAGTTTAAATAACATATTGCCTGACCTCAAAGCCCTTTTCCATTTCAAACACATTCATGTGTGTATTATTACTGAAACCTGGTTTAAGAGTGCAGAAAATGCCCCTCTACACCAAGGTTTTTCACCCACTATGCTTTAGACTCAATTGGAACTGCAGTTTAGCATCCACCTTCTTCTTCTTCTGGCTGCTCCCATTAGGGGTTGCCACAGCAGATCAACTATTTCCATTTTTCTTGTCCTCTGCATCTTGCTGTGTCACACCAACCACCTGCATGTCATCTCTCACCACATCCATAAACCTTATCTTAGGCCAGCCTCTTTTCCTGTTACCTGGCAGCTTCATCCTTAGCATCTTTTTCCCAATATACTCTGCATCCCTCCTCAGCACACGTCCAAACCGACGTAATCTTGCCTCTCTGGCTTTGTCTCCAAACCTTCCAACCTGGACTGACCCTCTAATATACTTATTCCTAATCCTGTCCATCCTCGTCACACCTAGTGCAAATCTTAACATCTTCATCTCTGCCACGTCAAGCTCTGACTCCTGCCTTTTTGTCAGTGCCACTGTCTCCAACCCGTATAACATGGCTGGTCTCACTACCCTCTTGTCGACCTTCCCTTTCACTCTTACTGGTACTCGTCTGTCACTAATCACTCCTGACACTCATCTCCACCCACTCTATCCTGCTGTACTCTCTTCTTCACCTCTCTTCCACACTCACCATTACTCTGAACTGTTGATCCCAAGTATTTAAACTCATCCACCTTCACCACCTCTACTCCCTGCATCCTTACCATTCCTCTATCCTCCCTCTCATTCACACACATATATTCTGTCTTAGTCCTACTGACCTTCATTCCTCTTCTCTCTAGAGCATATCTCCCCCTCTCCAGGGTCTCCTCCACCTGTTCCCTATTCTCACTACAGATCACAATGTCGTCTGCAAACATCATAGTCCACCCATATTTGTTAAAAACCACATTATATCAAGGCAGCTACCAGAGCCCCACCAAACAAAATATTGAGATTCAACTCAGTCTAAATAAAACCAACTATAAGATCATAGCATGTTACAGATGTACCCCCCCCCCGATGATGCGAATAAACGTCCCTAGTTCTTAATTATACTGGATAAACTACATTTGCACAAATATTTCCAGCATCCTGTGAGATTTTAACTACTTGTTAATAAACTGGGAGACCTATACCTCAAATGTAGGCTATGCCTAAAACTTCCTTCATTTCATCAACAGGAATTCCCTGGATCATATAGTCAAAAAACCCATTAGAGGTCAAAATATTCTTTACCTGGGCTTTATAAATCTGGCAACAATATGTACTGCCCCTTGAGTATACCCTTCCCCTGTCAAGTGTCATCACCAATAGGTAACCTTCTCTTTAAAAATTCCCAAACCAGCTGAGACAAGTATTACAATATCTAAAGACTTCAGATGTACAAACTTTGCAACAACAAAATAATGAAGTTTCTCTGTTGAAATATAACCGTATCCCCCTAAAATGTAGGCATTGCTAGTAGTTATGTAAATACATTTTGTTTATACTTAGAAAAAAGAATAAACCTGTCAGTCCTTTGAAGAGCTCTTCAAAAAGTGGATAAGAAAATAACCAAAACCAAAGTAAACAGTAAAAAATGCCACACAAGAAAAAATACATTTAATGAACTTGTTTTAACGCTTTTGTTCTCATTCCATTAGGATTTTTTCAGAATAATCTAAAAAACATACAGAAGCTGTCTATAAATAAATCACTCAAGTCACATGACTAATTAAGCAATGCAATTGTGAATCTCAACACTAAAAACTAATTGTAACAGATTATGAACAATATCCACAGATCTAAGCCTGTCAGTCCCTACCCAAACTAAACAAAAACAGAAAGGAAAGGCAAACCAACCTGGTGGTCTATATGTATAAACAATAAAATAAGAGAATATATAGCAAAACTAAAGTACTACAAACCAAGGTTAATATTGAAAGATTACCCAACATATTGAAAAACACCAACAGGAAAACTAAGGCTCCCCATGAATTCAGGCTAGCAGCAGAAGCTAAGAATAGTTGCAGATCATTGTCTAGCTATGCCAAAAGACTGCAAAATAACTCCCAATATTACTTTGAACTCATTCAAAGTAGTGCCACCTACTAATTCACCTAAGATACATCTTTACCATTCATCCATCCACAATCCCTTTTACCATTGTTGTACATGGGGTCAGGGTATCACTTCAAGAGTGACAATTATCTAGAGCCAAGTTTACTCTGCTGGGTGGGTTGCCCTGTCATGGTTGTTCTTCCACACCACACACTCACATACACACTCACACATATGGCCACTTTAGAGCATCCAAGCCGAATACTGCATGTCTTTAGAGTGAGGGAGGAATCTAGAGCACTCAAAGGAAATCCATGCGAACACAGGGAGGGCATGCAGACTCCAGACAAAAGGCATCCCAACTGAGAATCAAACTGGGGAATCTCTTGCTGTGAGTCAGCAATACAATATCTTGCACCACTGTGCTACCCCCAATCCCCCAAATTTTTAAGGACCGAAAACCCCTATCATCATATAAGAACACTTGTTAAAAGTACTTTCCAAACCAAAAAAAACATTGTGTATGGGGAGCTGATAACATGCCAGCATGCTTGCTGAGCAGCACTGAGCATGCTCTGGTGGATCCACTCTTAAAAATATTCAGCCTGAGCTTATCCACTGTCTTTGTCCCTGAGGTCTGGCACATGACAATTGTGATACCTCTTCATAAGGGAAGTCCCACCTCAGACCCAGGAATTACAGACCTATCAGCTTGATGATAGTCATTTCTCTATGAAATGGGGAGTTGAGGGTTGGTATAATGATTAAGGTGTTTACATCACAGCCCCAAATTACAGGGTTTGATTCTCAGTTTTCCCAGGGTACTGCCAATGTCCTTTATGACAGAGGCATTCTATAAAATGACTCAGGGCTCCAACATCCAAAGACCCAATACCCTGATACTACCCTACCCCATATCTGGGAAATTAAGACATAATGTTGTCCTGGGTATTATTGGGTAGGCTTGTAAAAGCTCTTGTGCCATTGGCTTGTGAACCTATGAACATATGATCCTCATCTGCAAGGCCATTAAACAAGTCATAATAAACCTAATAAACTATGATATAAATTATCTTATAAGACTTGACTCCCAGCAGTTTGGCATTTTTAGTGTTAGATCTTGTCTAGTTTATTTGGTATGTTTTTTTCTTAGAGTATAACCCAAGCTGTGGACAATGGTCATGCTGTCCATGCAGCAAACCTTGACCTTGCCAAAACTATTGCTACTATACCACATGCCAACACAAATCAATCCCTATGTTGTTACATAGATAGCAATTTGACTCAGAGACAGAACCCGCATGGTGAATGTGACAAGACATGTCGTTAGAAAACAGGAAAGTAAACACTGGGGTATCACAGAGTTCCAGGCTGAGATCATGTCTCTTTGAAATAATTCCTCATTCTCCCAGTCAAAAAACAGGCGCTCTGGTTAACAATCTTACACAGTTTAATTAGCTCGTGTGCTGAAAATTGACTAAAACCACATGCTAAAAATGTAATTTTCTTGCATTTGGTAAACAAACCTATCTACTCACAGTATAGAAAACACCACACTCAAAAATGAAGATGTTGTAACAAACCCCCTCTCCTTTCATCATCATGTTGAAAGTCTGGTCAGAAAAATCTATCTGATACAACTGATCAGAAAGGGTATTTCCTCTTAGTCAAAAGAAATCCAGACCCATGTATGTAATGCACTGACAAGGCCAGTTATAGAATACAATGCCATCTTTGGGATGTATCTTACTAAACACATCAATCAGTTAGAAAGACACCGGAGATTCCTGACAAAAATTTGATGGGACTAAAGGACCTTATCTATCAAGAGAGGCTGGAAGCCTTGTCAATATATTCAACTTTTTTTTCCAGATTCCTTAGGGGCAATCTGTGTCTTGTTTTCTGAGCCACTGGGAACACAGCTGCTCAATACCTCTTACTTCTCTACAAATCTAACAGTGCTGTGAACACTAGAAACAGAGTCCCCAACCTGCTTCAATAAATAAACAAATCATGCTGGATAGATATATTTCTCATGCAGTGTCTACCTCTTCTCTGTAAAAAATTCTTCTCCAGATCAGGCAATGAGGCACACTATCTTTCTTCAAGAAAAAAATTAGACAATTTAATGCGTATTCATAAATTCACTCCAGTTCTGATTGGTCTATCAATTCTTGACAAAAGGAAGTAATGTGTAAGGATCTATTGAAATAAAAATAAATAAAACAGACCCATAAATTCATGACTGTGGTAACTCCATCTCCTTCCTTAGGGTTCACTGTATTCTTTATTTTTTTCCAAACAACATAGCTATAGAGCCTTCTGTCATTATCCACTTCCAATCCTTCATCCTAAGCATTATATCCCTTTACTATTGAGCCTAGGCACCCAGAAATGAAATAGGCCTTTAAAGTAATCAGCACCTGACACAGTCCTTTATTATGTACTTAGCACTCTCATTTAATAGCATTAATAGTGCTCTAATATACTCAAGTGTGATGTGGTTCTTTTAGATGATTAATCCTGAAATCAAATTCCTAATAAGAGCTAGGACTGATGTCTAAGCCAAATATTGTGCTTACATTTATTTTGCTTTCCATGTTTCTCCAGATGCATATTTCCTGTTTAGAATGGAGAA
Source organism: Protopterus annectens (assembly GCF_019279795.1). NCBI lineage: Eukaryota > Metazoa > Chordata > Ceratodontiformes > Protopteridae > Protopterus > Protopterus annectens. The sequence continues at coordinate 1,271,053,778 of NC_056737.1, forward strand.
CTGGAGAGAAAGCTTCCAAGTGATTTATTATTGTAGTCACATGTCCTATTGGTGCATCTACATTAACTGATTATTTTATTTTGCCATTTAATCAAGTCCAACTCTTTATGGCATCAAGGAGTTTGGCACACCAGGACTGTCTGTCCAACCCTGCTTCTTTAAGAACTTGTAAATTTATATTCATTACTTCATTAATACTGTCACTCCATCTTATTTATTGCAACTCTCTTCTTCCTTATATATTTCAGTCTTTTTTCTCCAGCAAATCATATCTTTGCATTGAGTGGTAAAAGTCTTTGAGTTTTAGTTTTACTTTCTGTCCTTCCAGGGAGCAGTCTAGACAAAGCTTCTTGCAATCTAAGTTTATTCAACATCACAGTTCTAAAGCATCAATTTGCTGGTCACAGCCTAACTCATAGTTCAGTTCTCAAAACCATATGTCATTATCAGGAAACCCATTGCTTTGATTAGACATATCTTTGTTGACAATGTGACATCTTTAGTCTATTAGCTTATCCAAATTTGCTTTAGTTTCTTCCCAATAGACACTTTTTTTAATTTAATGACTGTGGTCTCTATCTGGAGAGATTATTGAGCTTCTGTATCCATTTCATGACCATCTATTTCTGAGTATTGCTAAGGCAAGATACATAGTATTAGCATTTGTTTTTATTGATGTTCAACAGTGAACTAGCTTTTTGTCTTTCTACTTTCCCCTTCAACAATAGTTTTTTTTTTCATTTCCTGTTCAGTTGACAGAGTAATATTTGTTTTTGTTCTGTGTTGGACCTCTCCCAGTGCAGGGTGGAATCACTACCTGCTCTTACATTTCCCATTCACTCTGTAGTGGCAGCAGCCAGGATTTTCTGGGTTAGCCAAGGCATTTACAGTCCCTTTGTTACTACCCAGCTAGTTCCATCATCCTCAGTGTTGAGATTCAGGTGGTAGGGAGTAGCCAGCTGCTGGTATTGTAAATTGGCTTAACCATCACCTGCAGTGCATACCTTCACTTGCAGTGGCTCTCTGAGCTCTTCTGCATATTGCTTGTTACATGGATTTTGTAGCTGTATGCTGAAGCTCCTAACTTAAATGCATCTAGGCCAAGGCAGTGCATAATCACTGGTTCATGCTCCAAAAGTGCAACTCTCAGTGTTCCCACTAGATGTTACCCATGTTGAGAGCCAGAGACATATTCCCCCCACAAGTTGGGTGACTGCTCTCTCCCATCTTCCCTTGCAAGGTCCTTCTAGTGTCTGAGCTACTATTTGAGCTCAGGACTCTGGAGGCTGTAGTCAGAGTTTTATATCACTTTGTCATCAGACACAGCCCAGATGTTAGCATTCTTCCTGCAATTTTTTTTCAGCATTTTATTCATCTATCCCAATATTTTTCATAATATATTTGGAATATAAATTAAATAAGTGCAGTGATGATGACAATATTTAGACTTGTTGCATTCCTTTTCCAATCCAAAATTTCCATATTTGTGTCTAACTGTTCCTCTAGGTTTGAACACAGACCCAGTGGTGGAAATAAGGTAATCAAGTTCTCAAATTTCTCTAAGATTATTACACAGTTTGTTATGATCCCCATAATCCAACAGCTGAGGTGCTAGAAGAAGAAAGAAAAGTCAGATGCTGCACAGAACTAATTTACCAGTGGAACTTTCAACAGCCTAAGAGATGAATTTAAACTTAGTTATCACCAGATGGTCAGTATTGAATCAGACTGACTATTTAACTTGCAATAAGAAATGGAAGAGCTTTATGCATAAGGCAAAAACAAGATTTGGATGTAACACTGGCTCAGACCATGATCAACATGTTATTGCAAGCTTTACAGTTAAATTAAAGAAAGCAAGAAAAGGTCCTCTGCCAGGAAAAACTTCAGCAGTATGCCCTATGCATCTGCAGTGGAGGTAAAGAACAGATTTAAGGCATTATATAAGGTGCATCGACTGCATGAAACAAAGAAAGCAGGAAAAGTCCTGTGCCAGGAACAACGTCAGCAATATGCCATATGCATCTGTAGTGGAGGTAAAGAACAGATTTAAGGCATTATATAAGGTGGATCAAAAGCATGAAATAAAGAAAGCAGAAAAGGTCTTGTGCTAGGAACAACTTTAGCAATATGCCATATGCATCTGTAGTGGAGGTAAAGAACAGATTGAATGCATTATATAAGGTGGATCAAATGCATGGAATAAAGAAAGCAGGAAAGTCCTCATGCCAGATAGATACAAACTCAACAGTAGTCTATATGGATGTGCATTATGAAGTGAAGAACAGATTTAAGGGATTAGATCTTAATATACCACTTCAAGATATGAAAAGTAGAGTATCGTTTTTATTTTTATTCAAGATGTAGCAGGAAAAATATTACAAACAGATATACGATTAATGAGGCAAAATGGCTGCCTATGGAGGCTTTCAATGTGGTCAAAGAAAGGAGGCCACAATGAAAGCCTCCGCCAGCAGCCATTTTGATTTAGCATACTTCCCTGTATCCATCAGTTGCAGAGTTACAGAAAATATGAAGAAGAAATAAGAATGCATGTTTAAATGAACAGTACAAAATAGTGGAAAGAGAAAATGAAATGGGAAAAATTAGATATCTGATGAAGAAACCTGCTCGAAAAAAAGCAGATTGGCAATGTTAAGGGAAACATCCATTTAAAATGAGCTTAATAAAAGATAAAGATAGGAAGGATATAGCAGAAGCAGAAATGTTTAAGAAGTGGCAGAAATATAGAGCTATGTAAGAAGGACCCTAACCTCAGTAATAAATAACAAGATATTTTTATCAAAAGCCTGATGCCCTGGAAAGTATAGTTGAATGGACCTTTGCCAACCTTTCCAATAATGAGGTTGTAGGAAGTAAAGGAATTCCAGCTATATTATTGAATGCTCTGTAAAATGATGCTGTAACAATCAAACTTTTGCACTTAATTTACATGGCAAGATGGTAATGCTTAACATTCAGCAAGCTAGACTTTATCAAAATATAGACTGTTAACTGTTTGATGTACAGCTGATTTTATAAAATGAAGAGTCATTATAGATCAAATTGCCAAGCTCCACTGGATAGTGAAGTTCTAGCACTACTCCAGTCTGTTTTGTGTTTTTTCTCAGCAGTTGCGGGACACATTCAGACCTGAGGATTAATCTGCTAGTGCCATTCTGACATATGTATGATTGCGCTTGTCCATAGAGATTTCTTAATAAAAGAATAAACACTTAAATTGTCATTAACATCAACAATGAATATATTAATTTGATTTCTCTCTAAACTGACCTTCTGATGTTTGACAGGCCCACCTGGTAAAACCAGTGCATTTACCTGAAATGCACAACCCCTCTTACTATGGTTATAAAAGTATGTAGCACATTTGCTGAGCATTGAAACTAATTTGTAGGACATTTATAACACTAGAGCATTTCAGGTATTTAGACACAACCATAATTCAGTAGTACTTCAGATTTGTGGCTTGCACAGACTAACTCTGCTTCCCAAACCTGATTAAAGAAGCATTGCAAAATAACAGAAGATAGAGAAGATGCTTGTAATACCTACATGAAAAGATCTAACTAACTTTTTTGCAGGGTGCCAGTCCCTGCCAAATCTCTCAAATCTCCCAAAACTTTATGCTAATTCCATGGTCCTGTAACAGTGGGAAAAGGAAAAAGTCCTATTTGAAGTTTACAACAGTCTTGTATCAACAGCAGTCCCAGACAAAGCATCAAGTTATCAAGCATATCTTTGAGTAGTTTTGTTTGGACAGTTGCAGTCTTACTATCTGGTTCTTGATCACCCGTAGAGTAACATACTTAGATGATAATGTCTCCATTCATCTCTTACAAAGGTTGCAGAGAACAAATAAGAAGTATTTTGAATAACCATACCAAATCATGCTGGGTGATAAGGATTTGTTAAGGTGTGAGTACACCTAACAGGGTTGATGATTACAGAATAGCCTGTAATGGAGTGAGAGAGGATATGTTTCTTTAATATGGATCCAAGTAACTGGTAAGGAAGGAGGTACTGTACTGATATTTAGATCAGAGGAAAAAGACAAAATAAATAGCCTGATGCAGAACTGTAAAGCTACAAATTTATAGCAATATCAGATGAAGAGAAGAGGGGTGTGAAATAGGTGGGACTCATGTACATGCTCATGAGTTGTAATGTTTGTTGACAAGTATACATGGCTAGTGTACATGGTGCCTTGTGTGTTAAAATATTCAGGTACCAACACATAACAATCAACTGAATTTTGAGTGATCTTAATGATCGTTCTTTAGAAAACTGAAATTTTGAGAATTAAACATAGATTGGGGAGGTAATTTGATAATGCTTGAAATAAAGTAACACCAAATTCAGTCACAGTATCAGAGAAGTAACATTTTCCTTAATTTGTACATAAGAATATGCAACTGCTGATTAAGCTGCCATGTTTTGTACAATGCTAATTTTGCATCTGAAGCTGGTCTAGCTGCTCCCTCCAATAACAGAAAGGGTTATTGAAATTGTTTCTGGCATGATTTATTATAGGTTACATACTAGTGTCAATGTTAATTTGCCTGTGTGCCCTTGTGGCTTGCTTTAAACGTGTGTTTGCAGATAGTTGCTGTCTTGTGCTAGACTATAATGTAACTTATCTGCCTTGAACTTTGCTTCTGGATTTGACTTGAAAGCAGTCCTATAACATCCATGAAGCTATGAAGTAGCACAGTACAACAACATGGCTGCAGGCTATGTACACAGTACCAGAGTGTATGCAACAGCAGCCATCATAAAGTTCCCAGAGGACAACATGATCCTGTCCCAAACAAGCAATTGGTGACTAAGCCACGCACTGTAACTAAATACCAAGAAATGTATAATCATACCCTTCAGCAAACATGACTCCCTTAGTAACACCTAGAATGACATCACCTCTCCGAAAAGTGATCCCGTAGTGAGAGATCTGATAACCTATGTTGACATTCCGTTGTACTTTTATCACCACATAGTCACTTTTGTAAGAAAGTCCTATATTATTGAAAACCTTATGATAATGGTTATGGTATGCAGATGAGGTTACCATTCCTCTATATTGGGCACTAATTAGGCAGATCATTGAGGATACTGTTCCATTTGGTATGTACCTGCCCAAAGACTTGTCACAGTTGGAGTGACCACAACACATCCTCACTAAAACATTCAAAGGTCTTAAATCATAAAAACTATGCAGACTGTCTCAAAGCCCTGTCTCTCTTCTCGATACTATACAGGCTACTGAGAAGCAGGCTCTGTTACATGCATAAAGTCTGAACAGGCACAGTTTTGTCACTCATATTACACATTCGGAAGTCCAGTTGTATCAGAAACACCTAAACAAAGGACCTCAATCTCTTTTTCAAGATGAACAGAACATGTTGTAGTATATATCACAGAGAATATCACTTCTGTGAAACTGGCCTGCCTTCTACATACAGCAGAGTACTTTACTTACTGCATTCAAACAAAACTGGATCCATGGATGGAGAACCACACATTCACCACTACTTTAGCATCAATGACTCTCATGGATAGGGGAAGTATGTAAGCACCTAACACATAATTGCATGTCCCATCTTTGAAGATTCATTTTACAAAACTTAATGACTAATAATTACCATGGGAATGCTAAGCTAGCCTTTTTAAGATTCTCATTGGTCAATAGCCTAGTAAGCACCTGTGAAACTATGGACCTAAGTACTATCTTCTTAACTGACCATTCCACCTGATTCTATTCCCTGGACTAGTATATCTTTATGGCCACCTGTGATTGTCTGTGGCTGTTTGCATGTGTCAGTTGTTTGCACCATATTCCATTGATAGTGACATTCTATGGTGCATATTCCATTGATAGTGACATTCTATGGTGTGTATTCCATTAATAGTGACATTCTATTTATTATTGCAGTGCTCCCCACTGTGACTTTCTCAAGTTTGCCTAATTGTTTTTATGCCTTTCTATGTTGCATATTGCTAAGGCTGGCTGTTTACACCCCCTCCATATTGTTCCCTCACTGTAATTGCACCACACACCTTTCAGCATTAGTCCTAATTTTGTACACTGTATATTTTACTGTGACATCACAACCTGCTATTGGTAGATCCAGTACTGTGCTATGGCAATCGTGCTTATCTTATCTGACATCAGATGAAAGATTTTGTCTTTGGGTTTTATGCTTTATAGAACCATGTGACCTTTTGCCCATTGTGTTAACCATGGTGTATTATCCACTTTGTACAACCAATTGACATTTTGTCTATTATATTAGCTATGATGTATTCTGTGCGTTGTTGAACTATGTAGAACTATATAACATTTGCCTGTTGTATTAACCACAGTGAGAAGTATTGAAGACAGTTGTGTGTACAGCTTCAGGATTATTGCTCAACAGGATCTATGTCTGCTACTCATTTCTGCACAAATACACTAATTCTGCATGTTCTCTGAATGGTAATATTCTTGTCCGCTTGCCAGGCATTCTTATACTATTACTTTGTTCAACATATTTTACTTTATTGTTCAGCACCTTTGTCTGCTATTCAGTTGAGCCTTATAATTGTGTACAGCATTGGTTTATATTGTATTCTGCAATACTGAATAATATCATAAGGCATGGTATTGTGCTATATTGTACTGAGTCACACTTTCTACTTGTAACTGTTTCTTTTGTCCCCTTACATATTACCCAGCTACTATATTGAGTTATATAATACCATCAAAGAAAAGGTAACAATCAGTAACTCTTAGTTGCTAGAATATGTGAAATCACCATAACAATCAAATCCCGTCACCCCAAGTGTGAATATGACATGTTCATTGACCATGTGAGTATGAATGGCTTGTGATGCATATCCTCACAGTATAGAAAGTGGAACGATGATCCCTAGATGTATCTCAAAGTTTGAAAAGGAATTAGTCTTCAGCAATACTCTGTAATCATTGATAATGATGCCATAATATAAACAAACGATGATTAGTTTAGTAATTAGCTTTGTTATGGACATTATTCTGATAGAACATAATATTCATTAAATTACAAAGAAGATGGAAGACAGTTCTGCTTGTTTTTCCAAGAATGGTCTACACTCATCTCAGCTGATCATTTACACAATGTCTGATCTTTTCTCTGTCTGTATAGTATCTTTTTAGACACTGTCAGTCTATCCAAACTAGTACACACAAAGCAGCACAGTGTTGCTCAATACTAGGAAAATGCCACTATAGAGGCCTTCCTAACTTTGGAAAAAAGGGACATTGGTTTTGGCAATGAAACTTTGTTACTGAATAGTGACAACACTCCATCATTATCTGGCATCACTGCCCACCACTCGATCAGACCATAGCAGTCTTTATCAGAAATGTCATACCATCTATCCTAATTGATCAAAAAAATTACCAGTTTCCTTCTGCATAATAAGGGCATTAGGCAGTTCATCAGTCCCCTATGCATCAATGAGTCCCTAGCAAATATTACCATATATAACTAAAGTTTATATCCTCTTTTATAGATGTACATTTCTCTTTACCATAAACACAATGTAAATAGTGGAAGTTCCAGTTTCAGTTTTTTTCTTCATGAGACAAAGTAATGACATAGTAGCACATCTGTAGACCAACAAGAAAAAAAAAGACATCCATAAAGGACATTTCACTGTTATGAATCATTTTGAGGTATAAAATGATTGAAGATGAAGCAAATGCTATACAGGTGAACTATGCACACACACATGAATTGGTTCATCAATACCTGTATTTATGGGGACACAATAAGATGAAATATTTAAGTGTATGGATTAAAAAAGGATTCTATTATGGCAGCTAAAGATATCTGGAAGAGTCTAAATGAATGATAACACAAAAACTGAGAAACTCAAAGCTCTTGTTTATGGCTAATGAAAGTGGAATACAAGCAGTGAAAGTGTTTTTAGTCTCTTTAGTTTTATATACTGGTGGGGTATATTTTTATCAACCAAAGAAGAAGCTGTGGATGATAATTTTTAAAGAGTTGAAGGAATAATTTTTAAAGAGTTGAAGGAATTTGTTTGGGAGGGGAAGATGGCAAAAGTTAAATGGTATAAGTTGAACTCTTCAGAATGAGTTTGTTTATGATTACCAGATTTGAATTGATACTTTAGAGCAATGCAGTTAAGGCTCGTACATAACACAAACACATGGTTATCAATCAAAGTGGAAAGGAAGGACAATGAAATGGGAAAATTTGAGAAATGAGAAATAAATATTTGAGATGCAGATCCTTAACAAGAATAATAGCCATATAGTATATTATATTCATAAAGTAGCAAAAAGGATTCCAAGAACTAAGCCAACAACAGAATTCAGATGGCAGATTTTATATATAAGAATGACAGCAAGTAGCAGTATACAAATCGAAAAAGGGGGCGGGGTTGGAATTTACTGGAAAAATTGACAAGGCAACTAAGCTACTTGCAGCAAAGAACTAGAGAGTGTAAGATAATAGACTGGGATGAAGCCAATCAGAAGTATGGAATACAGGTTACAGACTATTATCCCCATGAGGGATAACTGTTTAAGCAAAGAGAAAGAGATAGTGAACTGCTAAGTGAAATATCAACTCATGTAGAGTTTTAGAGTCTAGAACAGAAGCAACTGATATAAAAAGGGATAATTAATTGAAAATATAAAATATCGCATGATAACTATAAGAATCAATCAGAGGAGGTTATAAAAGATTAGGAAGATAGACTGGAATGGCAATTTACCAAAAAACATTGGGAAGACATCTGCATGGCTCACAAGTATGCAGCAAAGTCGAAAATGTTTAGGATTTTTGTGTTTGCATAGGCATTTTTACACCCCAAGCAAACTTCAGAAAATGTATCCTCAGGTAGACAAAAAGGGCTGTAGGTGTCATGGGAAAGAAAGAGATAATTGGAAACATGATTTTCAGGACTGTAATAAGTTGGCAAATTTTACAAATGCCCTACAGAGTACCTTTTCAGAAATGTTGGTGAAGAATATGTCACTGAGTAATGAAATGATTCTTCTGAGCTGGAAAACAGGATCTGATTTGCCTAGACATTGTTAGGCCTTACTAAATTTAATTCTATTGGCTATCAGAAAGCAAATACCAGAAAATGAAAATCAAAAACTAAATCAGCTGGAATTGAAGTACTAAATATTGCAAAGGAGATAAAACATTTACAGGTGGGATCTTTGGGAAAAAGGAGCACATTACATAGAAATAAATGCAATTTGTGGGAAGAATGCATGCAAAATTATGTTCAGGAGGCGAAGGAGTGCTGTTTAGGAGAAGAAAGGGATTTAACAATGTATGTAATAGTTGAATGGCAATTGTTAAAAAGAAAGAAAACATATAAGATGTATAATGCATGTACACGATTGATATTTAGGGGAAGGCATTGGTTTAACAATTTATGTAATTTTTGAATGGGAAATTTTAAAGGAAAGAAAACATGATGTATAATGCATGTCTATGAAAAATAATTAATATGGTATGTCTTATTTTTTTGCTAATGTATATATGCCTATATCTTAAGTAATAATTTATACAGGAGTTTAAAAAAAATAATGTGCAGAATGCATGTTAGCAGTTTACCCACAATGCATTGTTAAAAATGAAAGATCATTTCTCTGTATTCTTCTATCTAAAAAGAATAAATTCTACTGAATAATAACACATTTACATGTTTTATATATGTTTGCAATATGTACAACTCAGAGAACAACTAAATTTGCCATACTGAAAAAAAAAATACCAGCCAATGAAAGCAGACTTAGTACATACAACAGACTCAAGAGTATTGAAAATACATCTAGCAACCAATTAAATTAAAAGAGACCTCCTGGGATTCATACTGAAATAGCATATAGTGAAGCACTATTTAGCAGCTATGCGAAGGGTGTGTAAATTTAAGAGACAATTGTTTAATACATTTGCTAACAACCCAGGAGAGCTGAGTACATGATAATGCCTTGATGGATGAAAATGTTGAAAGCCAGTACATTGAAACATTTAATGTTGACATCAAAAATGCTGACATAGTGGGAGAAACAGGAAATCTACAATGTGGGATCTTGGTACAGCCAAAGTCAGGAAATATGCCCTTTTTCCTCTATAGTGTGATCTCAGAGTTAAGATATTTAATTAGCAGGATTTCCGAGGTGGTTCAAAGAGGCTTCCCCTGCAAAAAAAAATCTTTTTTTAGTCAGTGTTCTGATTGTTGGTGTTATATCATTCAACATTTAGAACATTCCATCTGAAGACATGAATTTGGATGTCCCATGGGACACAAGTGTCACTTTTCAAGAACAGTCCAGGAGAGCACTATAATGAAGACACTTAGATATACACAGAAAACAAATATATGCAAAGGAATCAAAGCTTGTATTACAGGAAGCAGTGCATTAAGACATCATTGCCTTAGTCATCTACACTATGTGACAAACAAAGCATTGTAGCTCAAAAAATGGTGCAGTTCTCACCCGTGTGCCTGCAAAAAAAGAGCTAAATTAAAAAATGCATTCATAAATGTAGTATTAGAATTAAACTCACAGACCTTATGCTATCCACTTTATCCACAGCTAAATAATTAACACAAAGTCACTGTTTAACATAACAATAAAGCCAAGAGTCATACTCAGAAATACATGTTTCACATGATGATGCTCCTGTTTACTACAACTGATTTCTTCCTTCAAACCATAATTACTCTGGGAGGCAGAAAACGAGCGTTTCCGCACACACACACACACACACACACACACACACACACACACACACACACACACACACACACACACACAAACACACATGTGTAACCGACTATAGCCCCATGGCTGACTGCATATACATCAGTGTTTGCTTGCAATCAATGAATAAACAATTATGTAATGCCCTAGAAGTGCATTTCAGATCACTGCTGTGAGAAGCATACACTGCAGCCAATTTCACTTACCATGATCTCCAAAGAACATGCTTTACGTATTGGTTTTGTATACTACTATAGTTGCTAGGACACAGGTTTTGCATCAGCCAGGATTTTCTGAAGGGTGTTAAGTCTGAAACTCACATGTTTGCCATTATTTAATGACTGTAGTTTGCAACACTTCACAGAAAAGAAACAGATTTTGGGACAAACAGACAATAAATATGAGGATAAAGATCTGGGACAATTAAGAATTGCACACACACACACACACACACACACGCGCGTGTGCATGCACAGGTGAGCGTGCACACACACACACACACACGCACACGCACACACACACATGCGCGTGTGCATGCACAGGTGAGCACACACACATACACACACACACACACACACACACACACACACACACACACACACACACACACACAGACACTTATGACTATACACCTCACATATTGTTTTAGATCAAGGGAATGAATAATTTTCATAAATAATGGCCCAGAAATTTATCTCAGCTGTCTGCTCTCACAACCATATAGTGTAATTCAAATCTGCCCCTTCATCTTTCATCTTAAGAATTAGAAACAAAGATACAACACCAGGAATAGACTTTAAATATTTATATTATACACTTAGATATTTGACAGCATTTTATAAAAGTTACAAATTCTGTAATTCATGTATGTCATTTAGTGATTATATTCTGCAATAATTTGCCAAAAAGCCACAAATTTGGCAAGGAACAACAACAACAACAAAATATACCTCTCAATTTCTTTGCTTAAGAATTTTGGACAACGCGAATAATAACAATGACACATATGCTAAATATTATTAATGTATTTGTTAACCATGTAAACTTGCTGGATAAATTGTCCCTTTTCAGGGGAGACCCTGGGACACTGACTGATTATGTGGTACCCAGGGTTACAAAGAGTAGGCAATGGGTCTGAAAAGATTCGGGGGGGATTCAGTAATCCTCCGTGTAAGACGAACAAAGTCCTACTCGGAGACTGCCGTCTAAGAGTATGACATCAGCGCGTCATGCATAAGCATGAGGGCACGCTGACTCAACTCCCAGACTAACACGGAGCATGTAGAAGTTCAGGGTGAGTGTCAGACTGCTGAGCAGTCCAAATATCCACTCCCCTGCAAGTGCTTAAATCTGCAAATGTCAGCAGATATGAGCGAGTACTCTCAAATGTGTATACCCCCAACACTACACTCCCCCACATACAAAAGCCCTGTACAAATGAAATAAAATGTAAAACAATATTTTTTTCATTATTCACGATATAGCTGCCCGTATATGCGCATGTGTGCGTGGGTGTGCCCATTGCTTAGCTACATTTAGCAGTTTAGACATCAAACAGGATAATGAACCACTTATATGCAAATAGCAATAGTGTAGTGGTAGAGCATTCACACAAAGAGGAGGCATTCCCAGTTCGAGTCCCACCACTCCCCTTCCATTTTCTGTAGGAAATCTGTGCATAAAAATAATTCCTGACATTTACCTTATAAATCTCATTAAAATGCATCGAAATGGCCTATGTAGTAGTGAACGATATTTTAAATATATATAAGAAGATGAAACGGTCATGCATACTAATGAATAGGTTCATAGGTTTATACTAGGTTATCTGCCCTAAGGCATTTATAAGCCTAGCCCAAAGTTTTGTGGCTTACGCCACCCCTTATATGAAAAAATACTGTGCCCATTAGTTTGCTGTGCCTCTGTCCAGCAGTGACCCAGAGATGATTCCCTGGGTAAACCTACGATCTCCCATCCACAGGTCAAGATTTCTCTTGAACAGAGCCAGCGAGGTGCTCTGCCTAACATGGACCGGGATTTTATTCCACAGCATAGGGAGTCTCTGAGTGATAAATCTATCCCTCCAGCACGTCCTATTTATATCTGTGCTAAGGTTTAAGTCGCTTGCTCTAGTGGTTCTGGTGGATTTGGATTTTTTGAAGTGGAGCATGTCCATCAATTCTGGGTTGGACATGGCCTTGTATGTCAGGCACATGTCACCTCTGAGCAGATGGTATGTGACTGAATAGAGCTGGAGTTTCTTCAATCTGGCAGCATATGACAGATTTTGGAGTCCCTTTATCCTTTTGGTGAGGAACTTTTGGGGTCTCTCCAATTGCTGCAGATGTCGGCTGAGATACATCCCGAATGGGGCATTGTACTTGATCATTGGTCTGATAAGTGAAGAGTACAGGGGAACAATGACCTCACTAGATCTGGATGTGAATCCCTTCATGATCAGGTGGGCAATGTAGAAGGTCTTTCTAACCACTTTAGCAATGTGAGTGTCAAAAGAAAGGCCACTGTCAACCTGGGTCCCCAGGTCCCTGATAACCTCTTCTGTGCTTAGTGGATTGCCACCTATATGGTAGCTTGGGGTTACCTTGTTTTTCCCGAAGGGTATGACTATACATTTTTTGGCGTTTAACTTCAGGCCATGGCTCTGGCACCAGCTATCTGTTTCCGTGAGTCCCTTCTGAAGGATATCTGTGTCCGATGCACTTTCCACTATGGCACACAGTTTGCAGTCGTCTGCAAACTTTGTCAGCCAAAGTCCTCCCATGTTGGCCTGTACTTCTGAGAAGTAGATGCCGAACAATAGGGGCCAAGGACCGAGCCCTGTGGGACACCACTTGTGACCGCTTGGAGTCTGACACAGCCAGAAACTCTAACCCTGTGGGTTCTGTCCTTAAGCCAGTTTGCAACCCATCTTATGACATATGGGTTTACATTTAAGCTGGTAAGTTTTTCTACAATACCCGAGTGGGGTATTGTGTCAAAGCCTTTGCAAGGTCAAGGTAGGCTGTATGGACTGCCTTTCCTCATCAATGGCCTTGGTGACTCTTTCGAAGAAGTCGACCAAGTTCAAAAGGCATGATCTGCCCTTGACGAAGCCAAACTGGGTCGGGTCCAATGTCTGCAAGTCCCCTATATCTTTGTTTATGAGCTCCATTATGATCCTCTCCATAGCTTTGCAGACTAGACTTGTTAAGCTTATGGGGCAGTAATTACCAGGGTCTATAGAGGCACCGCCTTTGTGGAGTGGGACCACAGTTGCCGTACGCCACTTCTTGGGCACGTATCCTGTGGTAAGGCTGAGATTAAACAGGTGCCTTATGTGCGGGTTTAGTTCCTCATTGTGCTCATGTAGCACACAGCCGGGGACACCATACGGTCCCATTTATGCTGTGTTTTTAGCTTTAGAGAGAGCAGCTTTCACCTGCGCACTTGAGATGTCTGGGAGGCTACACTCCGCTGGGATAGTTATCTCTCCTTTAGGGGGGGGAGAGGGGGGTGAAGTTTGCACTGAACCTGTCTGCCAGTATGTTGGCAATGTCTGTGGGTTCAGTGATGTTTGTATCATTTTGGACTAATTCTGAGCATATCTGGGAGTTTCCACCCAGGTTCCTAACACAGCTGAAAAAGGCCTTATGATTGTCTTTTGAATCCATGGCAATTTTTCTCTCAAAATTGGCCTTAGTTGATTTTATGAGTGCTCGTAATTTTTTACTAATACTGATCAGGGGTGACTTTCCTTTTATGGATTTTGTTCTTTCATGTAATAGCTTTCTCCTCTTATTGTAAAGTTTGTTAATGGCTGGGGTCCACCAGACTGGACGTTTGCCTTTGGAGGAAAGAGTCTTGGTTTTATTTAGGATTGCCTGGTCCATGCAGTCCTGGAGGTGTTCATAGAAGGCATTTGTAAGGGCTTCCGCAGCTTGGGTTGTGGTTTCCACTGGCTCAGGGGCCTTGAAGGATACCACACCAGTCTTGAGTAGTGTGAATTTTGCTTTAGAGAAGTTCTTCACTGTGGTCTTTTTTGTTTGGGGTGGGGGCGGGATGTGGATTTCCAGTGAGATTAGTTTATGATCAGATCTCACCAATGAGGGATATACTTCAGGTGTGGAGCATTTTGTCCCCATGTTTGTGATAATGAGATCTAGTATATTTTCTCCTCTTGTGGGAACAGTGACTAGTTGTTCCATTGCATTTGAATTTATGAACTCCAGGAACCGTTGGGCTAGAAAGTTAGGGCTTGAAAGATAGAAACTGCAACGAACCACCATGAAGTAAAAAATGTAAAATTTAATGAAAAAGTTAGGGCTTGAGTAATGTTCTCAGTCTATATTCGGGTAGTTGAAGTCACCCAATATGATGGTGTTTGGAGATACATTTATACCCTCCAGTGTCTTCAGGAAGGCTGTGTGGGGTTCCTGAGTTTGAGAGGGTGGCCTGTAGCATGCTACAATTTGTAGATCAGTTTTGCCTATGGTTAGTTGCACCTGGATGGTTTCCGAAGCTTCGTGCATTGCCTCCAACCTGGAGGTGTGGGTATCCTTTATGAATATGGATACAGCCACTCCTTTTGTGGTGTGGACCGGGTTTTGGGGCCGGAACACATGATATGAGGTAAAACCTGATAGTGCTGGAGTGCTCTCAGGAGCCCTGAACCAGGTTTCAGTTACAGCACAGACATCGATGTTCTCCATACTGAGAAGGGCCTCGAGTGCATGCATTTTGAGATTTAGACTTCTGGCATTGAGCAGCATTACCCTCAGTTTCTTCCCATTTTTGTTTTCTAGGGTGGTAGGTTTAGAATTTGAGCCTTGCCTAAAAAAGGCACTATGGGGGTGGCAAGAGCCTTAGCCAATATCCGGAATCCGGTGACAGGCAAGCCATCCTCATGGCAGTGTGGCTTGTCAAGCATGTCATCCCAGGCAGACAGACACTGGATCCCCTTTGAATGACACCAGAAATTAAGCCAATTGTTAAAGCTGATCATCTTGTCTCTATATTGTGGCATCATTCTTGGTGAAGGAAGGATACTGCTCAGGGTCAGGGTCATACCTGCCTGGGCTACATAATCAGAGAGCTCCTCTATGTCTCTTTTCATGTAGTCCAGGGAGTTACATCTCAGGTCGTTCACACCAGCATGGACAATAACTGTGTCATATTTGTACTTGCCGTGGAGTGACCAGAGTGCATAAGTAACCTATCTTAAGCAATGTGAAGCACTGCTAAGTAACATTTACCAGTATTAAGCAAATTTAAGAATAATTGTCCATAGCTAAGCACTGGTTTAACTAGTGCAATAGCTTTGCGCAGAGCTGCGCATCAAGCCAACTAGCGAAAACCAAACATGTTTGGGTGAAGCTGCGCACCATGTTAACTAGCACAACTTTGAGCAACGTCGGTAAACATAGAGCAATGTTGGGCAAAGTTGAGCAAAGTCGGCTAAACACAGACACACCCCCTACCGGTTAGGCCAATAGTAAAATAAAAAAGCAATGACAGGTTTCGAACCTGGGATAGTGTGCACCATAATCACAGTACTGATCCACTAAGCCATGACAGCATTTGATGCTCATGGACTGTCAACACACATATACATATTAATCAAAGTTTACCCAGTGCTAAGCAGGTGTGCACTCAGCTGAGAATTTTCAAATTTGGCCAATCACAAATAAGTGTGGGAAATGAGGCATATTTAAGCTCCATAGGTGGGAATGCTCGCCATAACTGGTTGTAGCTCCCATCTGCAGGCAGCAATGGTTGGTGTCAGAGACGGCTCTCACTTCCGAGCGCAACGGTTAGGCATTGAGGAGTCAAAAGTGATGGTTTGGCTCCTCGTCCATCATCATGATGCTAGACTCCTGCAGGGCCAGTTCCAGGGCATGGAATACAAAGCGGAAGCCTGGAACCGTCTCACACATGAACTCGCCAGTGCCACAGGCGTCCCTCAGACTGGTGAGCAGGTTAGACATCACCATGCAGACTTGAAGAGATGCAAGCAGGACCAACTGAACCAATGGATGGAGGCCCGTGGGATGCAAACTGCCCCACTACTGAGTAGGTAGCCATGGACTGAAGTATGTAAAAATTGCTAGTGTAGTCGATAGTATGGCTAGGTATATGTCTCAATATCACTTCATTTACTTCACAGCTGCAGGTGTCCGTGCTGTGAATCAGCAAGCCTATGCAGATAGGCTGCTAAGGCTGTGCCACCAGGCAGGTTAGTAATTATTCTGCATGTACTGTTATATAAAATAAGTGAGAGAGCCTGACAAAAAGTGTCATAGCCCAATAATAAAGGCATAATAAGGCATGAATAACCTCTCTGCATGTACTGTTATGTAAAATAAGTGAGAGAGCCTGAAAAAGAGTGTTGTAAACCATAAATGAAGGTATAATACATCTTGAATAAGATGTCTGCATGCACTATAATAACAAATAAATGAGAGAGCCACTAGAAAAGTGTGTAATGTAATTAATAAAGGTATAACTCCTGTAGTGTGTCCGTGTCACTTTCTTTGAAATGTTGATGTACTCCTGCAGTATAGAATTAGCTGTGTTGTATTAAGCGCTGTCAACCCACACTTGGGTAGGCCCATAGAAAGAGGATGAAGGGAGTGTCAGTATCTCTTTAGCATATATACTGTCTTCAACTGTAGTTTCAGGGCTGGCATGTATAGGCAAATCTGGCACATGAGTAGCTTGTTATTGTGCTCACCGGAAATGTCAGTGTGCTGCTAGAAATGTAGGGGGCTGTTAAAATATAACTGATAATGTCACCTGAACATATCCAGATATGTAGACATATAAATATAAATAAAATATATAAATACGTAGCAGTAACATCTGCATCCTGGACAGTTTGTATGTCAGATACAGGTCAGGTACATAAGGAACTAGCAAAACACATCTCACAACGTGATGGACAGTGCCTAGTGTAATAATACATGTAGGGGATATATACCTGCAGTCAATAGGAATATAGTGTAAACTATAAGTTCATATAAGTTGTTAATGGAGGTATTTTTTTACACCCTACTGTATGTGCATAAACAATGCAATTCTACACCTCAATGGGTATGTGTAATCTCAAAACATTTGTTGGGACATATGTCCTATTGGTTTATAAATATCTGCATTTACTTTGATGCATGTGCCCTGTTCAAACATCACAGTCTTGGTGGCCTGTTGCCACCAATCATTCCTGCATGCTGTTGGAATGTCCACTGTCGTTCAATATATGCATGTGTTATGCTTGTTGTTCAACTGTTGGAACTCTGGTGTGTTGGGTTAATGGGAATATTACTGCATGCTGTTACAACTAATTTGGAATGCTGTTGACTGTTACCAACACATATTTTCATTAAATTCACCTAAACACAGAACGTATGGGAAGGCCGGTCCCAGCCGGCCCACCTGTCCCACCTCAGCTGGTGATGGCACCTGACACCAGCAGGTCCGATGCCCAACCCAGGACCTCCTCCTCTGTTGGCCCTGTGCCACCTTTGGGTGGAAGTGCTGCAGGGGATGGGGCTCATCCCCCCCGTGCAAGTGTGTGTGGAGGAGGGCCACCTCTCACCCTCCGAACGGTCCGGGCTGTGGTGCATAGGGAGATCCAGCGTTCTGTCACTGATCCTCTACGCCAGCTTGAGGCATGAGTCGCGTGACTCATGGGTGAGCCTGCCCCTCCTATGCAGCCCCCAGCACAGCCAACCTCTGGGCTGTGAAGGTTCAGTGGTGACTGCCCATGGGTGGGGATCTCAGTTCCACTGTTGCCATCTGTGGGCTCATGGGCTTGCGATTTCCAAACATCCTTCCCCGTCAATGGTGTTCACCCACCCCATGTGTCATATTCTGCCCCTGTATGCATCTTGTTTGTCTTGTCTACCCCCCCCAACCTACCTCCCAAAACATACCTACTTCCCCTACCCCATATTCCACTCTCACCTGAAAAAAAAATGGGCAATCTGCTCCCACAAAAAAATTATGCCCCATACATAGCTGCCCATTTTGCACAAATGTCCACTGGACAAAGAAACTGAAATTTAATTGGCAGTACAACATACGTCATTGTCCTCACCCCTCTCTCAGGGGTGGAAGGTTTCAAATTTCCCTCCAAATTACTAGTATATACACAGCTGTTGCTGTTAAAGAAATGGGCAGCTATGGTCCTTCCCCTACACCCATCCTGCACATCTCATGCTGTTTTCCCTACTGTCTTTTCCTATTTGTGCCCTTTTTCACCACTGTCCTATCTCCCCATTTTCATTTCTTTCAAAGAAATGAGCGTGGGGGTTAGCGGGAGTAAGCACTTTTAAGCAGTAGTAATTGGGTTTGAGCGAGTGTGCGCATGTGTACGCTTAGCTTAGTATTGCTAAGCGTCACACAAACCAACCAACAGAACAAGCTTACAACTGCTTAAAAGTGCCTTAGTCACCCTGCATATGATGGGCCTTGTTCTGCTCAGCAGCAAAATAAAAGACCACTGTTAGTCTCGAACCCCAGACCTTGGACACACTAGAATGCATGAAGTACCACTAGGCCACAGTAGATATACAGCAGGTTGTTGCTGAAATATATATATCATGCATCAGAATGTGTGAATGTAAAGGAAAGATAGGAATGCCATAACACAAAACCTGTTCTGTGGAAGTTTACCAGCAGTTGTTGTGGAATTGCATTACATGACTGTGATAACAGAACCAGACATTCTAACAGTAAATAATGTTACAGCAGCACTTTACAACCCCCACACAGTATCATAGCAGGACAATCCCCATCCAAATATACAAAATACCAGTGTGTTCAAGGTACAGCAAGGATGTAGGTAGGCATACTCAGTACTGGAATTGTCCAGTTTCCATGAGCATCCTGTGTTAATGTCAACAAAATAAGAAGCACAAACTGTGCAGAAGTGAGTACATTAATATTCACAGTATAGCAGTTCCCAAACAGTTCATGTGCCAAATGAAAACATCTCAATAACTACATATGTATGGTGGCTAATTGTATAAGTTGAAAAGAAACTCCATACTCCCATATATCTTGTGTTAGCATTTCTAGAGGTGAGTACAATTCTACACTGTCAGCTGTGTACTGGAAGTGGCAACAATCAGGTCTGAGTACAACATGCAAATAACCGGCTACACCCCTAGCAACAGTTAAAAGAAGTATACCAACCTTCTGACTTACACAACGGTGTCCACAGCAAACAAGCATGGTCCCCACTTTGGAAATCTGAAAGGGCTACACCTACCTGACTTAGCAATTTATAGCACTGGGTTGCTATGACAGTGAGTACTGCAAGTACTACACAGCAGGCTGCATGCAATTGTCAAATGGTGTAAACCAATTGGTACAGAGGCCATCACATGCACATGTGCAGATACCTATAAAAGCAGTCTGTACTTGCTGTCCACACATGCAATCATTCCATTGCAGGTACGGAGGGGGAGAGAGAGAGAGAGAGAGAGAGAGACACACACACACACACACACACACACACACACACACACACACACACACACACACACACACACACACACACAGGCAGACAACAGCTGCAGCAGAGATAAAGAAAAAGGATCCAAAGAAAATATTTTGAAAGACAAAGTGATGTAATGTATAAAAGATAACAAAAAGAATATATTGAAAACAAATTAATATACTGAAAAAAAATGATATTAAAAAAAATTAAAAAAAATATTGAAAAAAAATATATTGAAATAAAATATATTGAAAAAATATATATTGAAATAAAAATATATTGAAAAGAAATATATTTTGAAATAAAAATCTACTGAAAAAAATATCTTGAAAAGTAAATGATATATTGAAAAGAAAACATATATTGAGAAACAAATATACCTTGAAAACTTAATTCAGGATATACGACAACAAGTACGAACACATACAAAGGAAAGGTATGTAACAGCTATGTATTTACTGGAATGTAGTAGATGTTTATGAAGAGTAGTCTACATAGTTTGAATCATCCATATGTGGCAGCAGTACGTATCAATGCACAGATGCCCTACATAACTACTGGCATGGAGAAATTAGTGTGTAGCTGTGTGCAGTGGGATGTGATGGTGACATATGTAGTTCAGCATTAAATGTCAAACATCTGATCCATGTTATCTGTGTTCTGTACAGTAGTGTGTACAATGTCTGTTTGGGGTAGTAGCCCATATGGTTATGCAAACATGGATGTGACAGAGAAACAAATGCATGATAGTCATATTAATGTGTAGCTTAGCACTGGCAACAGCTGTAACAGGCTAGTATGCTAATACATCATTAGCAGCTATATATACACCCTCTAATATTACTGTGTGCTCACATGTGACACCTGTTCATGTTGCAGCAAGGCCCAACAGGTCAGCCGTGAGGTACATGGACTTACAACAGTGTGGTCCTTGTGTGTGTATGGCACACACATACTGAGAGATCTGTCCATGTCAGATATATTAGAATCTGTACATGTGTATTGAGCAAGGGACATACTGCAACCGTTTGTGAAAGGTGGATATATATATATATATATATATATATATATATATATATATATATATATATATATATATATATATATATATATATATATATATATATATATATATATATATATGTTGTTGAAGGTTGTTATGTACATATTTCTATGTAGGTTGTAGTGTGTGGCAGACCAGACAGCATGCAGTGCTGGTATATAACATGTGGTGGTTAAACGCTTTGGGTAAGATTCGTCAGGTTTGCAGCGTTGCAGCCAGTGAGGCCTGCTAAAGCTACATGGGCTGAGAACACCTTCAATGCATTCCGCACAACACTGTACAATATTATGACATAACTGTATACCTCACAACCTTCCCATACTTGATATTCCCACCATGAAAGGTGGACTGTATATGTGCCTATATGTATATCCATATGTACACCAATGGATGTTTATATGTATGTATATGTATATATATACATATATATATATATATATATATATATATATATATATATATATATATATACATCTATATATATATATATATATATATATATATATATATATATATATATATATAGAGAGAGAGAGAGAGAGAGACACATGATCATAATTACTGCAACAGATGCCTGGTGACAAAGTCATGGACTCAAGCTCAGTGTTGACACTGCATTGGCATCCCTCCTTGCAAAGACTCAGTACCCGTGAACTACCACATAGGTGCTAGTCTACTTAACACCGAAGGTCTGATAAGAGACTATGGGACACAGGTGGACAGTAGTCTCCCCTTTGATAGTTGCAGTGCCACACTAGTCGTGTAATCCATCTATATGGCACACGTCATCACAAAATGTGTGTCATCCAGGGAAATATAGGTCAGTGTTCCCCTCTCCTCCACACACATAAAACCCAGTATAGAGTACAATGCACCATGTGGTATGTACCTCACAAGACATCTACAGCAACTGGAAAGGACACAGACATACCTCACAAAGAGTAATACTGGCATCAAACAGATGCCCTATGAAGACCGTACCACAAACCCACAACTAGACTGTGTCACATACCGCCTACCCAGAGGTGACCTCTGCCTAACATACTAAGCTATGTCAAACCCAGATCTGTTGGACATGCTCCATGTAAACAGATCACAATCCCTATGAGCTACACGCTCTAGGGACCCAAACCCTTTGAGCACAGTAAACAACACATGTTGGAGGGATAGATTCCTATCTCAGAGACATCCCATACTCTGGAACAAACCAACTATCCATAGCAAACAAAGTTCCTAATTAGCAGTTGTCATAAATAATCCTGAAGATTGTATGGGAGATAGTGAATACAACCAGGCAATCACCTCTGTGTCTCTGCTTGACAGGGTCACGTGGAATGTAATTACCTGTGTGTCAAAGGCCAGGGTAGCGTATGGCTAGAGTTCTATAGGCCCTAGGGCCAATAGCCTCTTACCTACCTATGAAGTGATACACACCTACATGTACTTGTTGCAATAATTGCTATGTGAGGTTGACTGAGTGTGATGGTGAATGTGCTTGTGAATGTGTCAGAGTTCGGTATATGTGTGATAGCTTAGTGGGAAACTGTTTCTGTCATGGTATTATGTGTCCTAGCTGTGATCCCAGCAAAAGATGTGTATGCAATTGCTAGGCAGAAAAAGTAGTATGCCATACGGTCTGACGTAGTCCCTTGTTGTCGACTGGGGTGTTCCATTGTAGGCTAAAACAGTACATGTATGCTTATTGAGTGTTACTACTGGTGAATCCAACTTCTGTATGAACTGTAGCACTACCTGAAGCTGTATGCCTAAACAGCACAGTATGGTGTATGTCCGCATTTATTGGAACCACTGTTATGTGTGTTCCCTGTAGTCCTCACAGATTACATACCTCAGGCATAAGGTCTGGTAACTACTGACACACAGTACTGTAAGGTACACAGGTAAAGGTCACCTGGGTTGCCATACCTTTGTGTCTGGTATGTAGGTCTGATGTGTGTGTGGGTATGCCTGTACCATGGCCTCGGTTATATGTGTGTTACAGGATATAACTGCATATCTAGCAACATGTATAGTCTAGTACAGCAGTATGCCGCCTATATTAACAAAAGTGCACATATGTTAGGCAGGGGTCTGCCATCAACGACTAGTGTGGTATACTGGTAATACTGTCAGTGGACATTACAATCATTGCAATGGATTACATATTTCATGATGCATTAGCATGATACATACCTCCTGTGGCTAGGTGGTGCATTGTGTCGCATACAGTGTGCCATGTACTGTTGTATAGTCTTACATACTGTTTTAACTTTGTTGCTGTGCAAAACATGGTTAGATATATAGAGTGTGCCAGGCACTGTCAGGCATCTGTGGGTTGAGAACTGATATGTGGTATTGAAAGTGTGTATCTTCTGACAGCCAATAGGTTGCTATATATGGCAGTTAATTTATATCTGCACTTTAGAATGTTACGTGTGCCACATGACTTGCTCACACATATTGTTTTATTGTCTTTCAGGGTAATGTCCCACCATCATAATCCCGCATATAGCATGGCTGAGGAAGAACTGATCACAGCAAGCCTGGTGCAGCGCTATGCCATGCTGTTCTCCAGAACCAGCCAGGACCAGCATGAGCAGACTGCGCTGTGGCAAAATCTAGTCCATAGGGTAAATGTCATAGGCATCTATAACCGGACATATGAGCAGGTACGCCGTCACTGCAGTGATTTAATTAGACATGTCCAGCAGCGTGCATCTGATATCTGCAGACAACAGCTTGTCACAAGGGGGGGTAGGCATCCATCCCCCCCTCACCAGAGTGGAGGAGCTGCTCCTGAGCCAGGTGGCTCCTGGCCAACAACAACCACAACAAGTAATATGTATAATCATGGAGGCCGGAGCCACCCAGCAAGTTGACATGGAGCGTGCAGGTAACATGGCATAGCTGTAGAATACTGTTACCTCTATTGGTAGACCATGCTTATGTGAGATGTGTACTGTGCAGTTAGACAATGTGGTGCCTAGTGTTGTGCAATACTAATAATTAGGAATATAATATGTAGGCCTGTGACTATCAACCACTGTACTACTGTAAGATTGCAAACACACAGTAGCAATGCCACAGTTGTTGCCACTGACAAAGTGTCTGATATCCTTGTAGATCCCTCTGGTGTGACAGCAAGGCAGCAAACCCATGCTGGTAAGTGTGTCATACCTTTAATATTGCTAATTATATGTGCATGTCATAGGTGAGGTGTAGGCCATGTACATGTAACACACCAATGCATAATGCATGCTGTGCATGTTTGCTGTGAGACTATGCACATCCTAGTAATGTGGGTAGCTGCCTAAAACACATACAATACACAGAGCATCCCACACAATTGTGGCAACACTGTAGTGGACATTGGATAGGCAGAGTTGCTACACATGCACACAACATACACAACTTTGTCATACGCAGTACACGTTAAAATGCTACATATGGCATATTCAGACACCTGCTGTAATGTCACACTACAGTATCCCAAACCTCATCCACACAGCACACATAATATACCTGAGGGATAAATGCCTCACATGTGGCTGTGCGACACTCTTCAACACATAACATATTCATGGCAGGCAATGCCCCCTATTGGGCACCTCACAAACCCATGTAACAACTGGCCGTGAAATGGTGAATGTAGCCATGGTACTGCAGTTCAGGTACAGCATGCTATGTGCCAGTCTGGCACACATTAGTAGCCTTGAGTGACCACATGATGCTGCATGATGGTGGATCATGGTACTACACCCCATCCAGTTACATTGGCCACAGTACTACACATATCATGAATTGCTATGCACCTCAATGTTGTGTGTGTACAGACATATGCATCTATACACAATATGCGTAGCAATCACCATTTGTAGAAAGTGACACACATATGTCTTCTAATGCTATACAGTGTATAGGTCACATGACACACATTGTGCATGTGTGATGTTTCATGTTGCAGTTGTGTGGTAGCATGCCATGTCATGGCTGGCACTGGCATGTCCACAATATGCCCTACACTCACCATAACCACTGTACAATGGCTATGTGGAGCAATGGTATTCCATCAGGTATACATGCACCACTCATCCTTTGTGTATACATAGCATGCATGTTCTACACCTGTGTCCACAATTATCTGTTAAAGACACAGATGCTCTAATCAGAAATGGATATCTATGTGACACACTGATACACATCCAGCCATGGTATGTATACCCGTGACTGATGGTGCACAGGACATTGCAGGGCTTTTAAGACCTGCACAGCAATGTTGTGTCCATGTACACATTGCGTTCCAGGGTAAGGACATTCACTGAACAAAACACACATGCATCAAAGATATGTATACTGTTATTAGCAAGGGCTGTCTGCACTCACACTGCATGCTGTTGAGCAACACACGTCCTGCATGCTGTCACGTTTGATATAAATGTTTGGCTTGTGATACTGTACCCCAACATCACATGCTACTGAGTATGTTCGGGATTTCTGGTGGTGTGTGTGTGTGTGTGTGTGCGTGTGTGTGTGTGTGTGTGTGTGTGTGTGTGTGTGTGTGTGTGTGTGTGTGTGTGTCTGTTTTAGTGAGGAGTGTATTTGTATGAATGTGTGCATGTGTGCATGTGTCCATGTGTTCATGTGTTCATGTGTGCATGTGTGCATGTGTTTTTGTGTGCATGTGTGCATGTGTGCATGTATGCCGACATCATGTACAGGTCGTAAAGTGTGTTTCCTGTCTTCCTCTCACAGGTGCTGATTTTGGGCTGGTTCAATGCAGCAGGGAAACTTATGTCACTGAGCATGATAGTGATAATGATGATAGGTGTGTTGAGGCACCGTCATGTTTGCCAGGGTCTATCGTTGGGCCACCAATCGACACTACACAAGAGTCCACCCCATCCATGCACACAGTCATACTGCCAATACATCCATCAACAATGCCCTTAGCAGAGGGACAGCGTACAGTCGGTATTGGCCAGGACAGTGTGGTATCCATGGCACATGCATCCCGAAACATCAGCCATACCCAGATGTCTGGAAGGGTACCAC
Source organism: Protopterus annectens (assembly GCF_019279795.1). Taxonomy (NCBI): domain Eukaryota; kingdom Metazoa; phylum Chordata; order Ceratodontiformes; family Protopteridae; genus Protopterus; species Protopterus annectens. Next base: position 1,271,080,184 of record NC_056737.1, read on the forward strand.
ATAGGCAGATGTCTAGGGGTTCTTGTCGGAACACTGCTGCTCATCATGCCACTGGCAGACGTGCCACAGGCCTTACAACCTCATGCATGTTCCAGGCTGTCATGGATGCACAGGCACGTATGGAACGGTGCAACAGACAGGGACTAAGGGCACAGAGGGCACATAACACCGACGTAATAGACAGTATCTGTGACCTAGCTGGTGCCATCCGTAATTACACCAAGTTCACCGATAGACATTGGGGAGACACATTAGATGTCCCCCGCAATGTCATGTCCATGTGTCAGAACAGTGCGGGATGGTTGAGTCATTGACGTGGACATATGCCAGCAACATCAGCAGCTGGCAGTTGCTGCGGACGTCCCTCAAGCCACAGCCGCTCCCATAGTGCCAGTACCAGCCCCAGCAATGTTGTGGGTGGGCTGTCCATAGAACATCCTAGAAGACCACGTGCACGTGGCTCTGGACAGTCCCAGTAGGGACCTGGGTCCAGTGTACATCCATCCACCTCTGGGGATAGTACCCAGTCTGGCTTAGTACCTGATAATGTCAGTAGCACCCCTGCCAGGAACAGGTACCATATCCGTGGTCAGAGACGGTGATCTGTAAAGCCTCACAGGTACAGTCTGTGGCTGTCCCATGAATACCTGTATGTGGCAGCCACAAGGTGGAACTGTGTGCATGCAGACACACAAACACATAATCCAGACACCTAGGGCTAACACATACCCACACACATTACATCAACATTGGCCCATACCAGTATTCTTGCCCCTCACACACACACACACACACACACACACACACACACACACACACACACACACACACACATACATGTCGATTGGATGGCTCACTGTAGGCCTCTGGCAAACCAACAACATACCCTGTGCATATGATGAAACCTGTGCCACCTCCTGTCATCTGTAACATCGATGCAGTCACAGGCTACCATGGTGCTGATGCACAGGGTGTTTTTATAGCAGTATAGCAATGCTAGCATGTTGTCAACAGTAGAGTGTAATGATATGCTTGAAGGTGTAGCTGAGCAGGCATGATGCATTAAAGCTATGATTGTCATTGTAGTGTTGTTTACACCAGTATTAGTTCCAATTCTATATTGTCCGCCCACGTGCCACTTGGCTGATGTGTGCAGTATTGGCAGCATGTGTTAGAGAGTGGGCAGTATGTGTGGGATGTGTGTAGCACATATTTGCAGGTGTACAGTTGTGAAAATGGTGGAGGTGCACTGTCTGCATGTACGTGCATAGTGGACACATGGGCAGAGTGACATGCTCTGTATTACACAGTAACACTCCATAGTTTCTATTGGTGGCCAGTATGCATTGTACTACACACATTTTAGAACCTGGCTACACATGTGTGTATGACATGGTTTGACACTGTGCTGTGGGTGATACTGTTACTATCTGTCATTGTTTTGCATTCTGGTAGTATACATGACTTCAACAGCCTGACCATAACCAATCGTTAGATGATGTCTTGACAACTGACACACAGATGTAGGACACACAGCAACATTTGGATCCTTCAGGTACTATACTATGCCAGTAACCAGTGGCATTCAGCTGCACCCATTAGTGAGACCACTCCTGTTTGGCATATGGCTCTCTTAGGAACAAGCAATCACAGTAGAGATATGTCTGTCCACATATGCTAATGCATACCGTGACCTATACTGCATTCTTCAGGTGACACACACATCCTCCACAAGGGTATCATACAGACAGATACCTGTTGTCAAACCCATGCTGTAAAGCTATAGGCCAAACTAAGCATAGTCATCCACCTTTACGGAACATAGTATCCCCACAGTACCACATAGGTAGTAGCCACCAACATGATGAACAGATACCAATGTGTACATGCAACCTAGTGTTATGTCATCTCTCCTTTGATAATCACATTCCCTAAGGTATTTTGAAATCCCTTGGTGGATCACATAAGCAATAAGGGGTCTGCATGCTTTTCCACAAAGGTTGTTGTACACCTATAAGGCATAGTCATCATTGACAGACTCTGCTGCGTTTGAACAGGTCTGACATATACCTCGGCCATAAACCCTCACTCACACAATTCAATATAAACCATAATGAGTGTGTGTGACACGGATGACCTAGGCCAGGCATTACTGCAGTGGCTGGCCTTGTCAAAGCATGCAATATGTGACCTAAGGTCTGTGAAGCAGCAGCACAGTTTGGCAAAGATGACAGCTGTGTACTTGGATAAAGCAGGGTTCCCACACATGCAATAATTGAGGTAACATGTACATATATGTATTTGCCATACAGCTACCGCACATGTGCAATCACTACTGATATGTCATATGGTAGTAAAAGCAAACCTCCAACACAGTCACACACATACTCACCAAGTGCAGGATTCCAACCCCTACCTAACTACTTCATGATACTAGAGGAGTATGCATTAACACGACGTGCTATACACATTACTTGGGGTTCTCTTTTCCACAGGTATATTTGTAGGATGGTGACATCATCAGACTTGACAAAGATTGGTTTACCACTTTTAAGGTGTTTTACTACTCTCCTAAAAGGTTGCTCCTTCCCAAAGAGACCATGCACAAAGTTGTCAAGTGCAGGATTCAAACCCATACCTAACTACTTCATAATACTAGAAGAGTATGCATTAACAAAACGCGCTATACACATTACTGGCAGTTTTCTTTTCCACAGGTATATTTGTAGAATGGTGATATCATCAGACTTGACAAAGATTGGTTTACCACTTTTAAGGTGTTTTACTACTCTCCTAAAAGGTTGCTCTTTCCCAAGGAGACTACACACACGCACACACACTTGTCAAGTGCAGGATTCAAACTCTTGCCTAGCTATTTCATGATATTAGAGGAGTACGCATTAACACAACACACTGTACACATTACTGGGAGATCTTTTTTCCACAGGTATATTTGTAGGATGGTGACACTGTACACATTACTGGGAGATCTTTTTTCCACAGGTATATTTGTAGGATGGTGACATTGTCACACTTGACAAATATTAGTTTACCACTTTCAAGGTGTTTTACTACTCTCCAAAACATTTGCTCCTTCCCAAAGAAACCACACAAACACACACACTTGTCAAGTGCAGGATTCAAATCACTACCAAACTACTTTATGATACTACTGCAGTACGCATTTACACGCCACTCTATACACATTACTATGAGTTATCCTTTCCACAGGTATATTTGTAGGATGGTGACATCATCAGACTATACAAAGTGGGTTACATTAGGTGACATTAGGTGGGCTACATTGAAGAAATGTCTAAACACTTTGGCCATGTGATCATCAAAGGGGAGTCCATAATGACTTTCTCCGTACATACTGGATTACCACCTATGTGGTAATTTGTGTGCAGTTTGTTGTACCCAAAGGGGGTGGCTATGCATTCTTTGGCATTCAGCTTGAGGGCATTGTTTTGACACCAGGTATCTGTCTCTGTAAGACACATCTGGAGGATGTCTGTGTTAGCTGTACAGTCGATTATGGACCATAGTTACCATTCATCTGCAAACCTGTTCAGCCATACACCTCCCATGCTTGCCTGTACCTCTGAGCAGTATCTACTGAACAGGTGGGGTCCCAGGACCAAGACCTGTGGGATGCCATTTGTGACTGGCTTAGAGTTGGACATGGCACCAGCAACTCTGAACATGTGTGTTTGATCTGTGAGCCACTTGGCCACCCTTCCTGTGACATAGCTGTTAATGTTCTAGCTGGTATTCTTGTCCATGATGACAGAGTAGGGAATGGTGTAGATAGTCCTTTGTGAGGTCCAGGTGGGCTGTGTGGACTACTTTCACCTCCATCTATGTCCTTGGTAACTGTTTGAAATAAGTCAACTAGATTTAGGAGCTAGGATCTGACTTTAACAAGGCGAAGTTGTGGAGAGTCCAGTGTCTGAGGTCTCCAGTGTCTCTGTTAATGGGTTCCATGACAATTTGCTCAATAGCTCTGTAGACCAGGCTGAGTAGACATATTGGGCAATGGTGTCCATGTTCTGTTGTGACACCCCCTTTGTGGAGCTGGATGACTGTTTGTGTATGCCATTCTTTGGGTACATAGCCTGTGGTACGCTTGTGTCGGGACAGTGAATGTAGGTGGGGGTCTAGTTCCTCATGGGCCTAGTGTAAGACACAGTCTGGAACACCATCCAGTCACATTGATGCTGTGTTCTTAGCTTTGGTAAGGGCTGTCTTTACCTGCATGTCCATGATGTCTGGGGCTCTGCATCCTTCTGTGATGGACACAGGCCCTTTTTGGAGTGATGGGGGGGAGTTTACACTGAACCTGTCCCCCTGGATGTGGGTAATGAAAGCTGGTTTGGTGTATTTCTTTCCTTTTTTCAGTAGCTGACAGCATATTTAGAAGTTGACACCTACATGTCTGGTATAGCTGCCGAAGGCTTTGTGGTTGTTATTCTTACATTCCTTGGCTATTTGTCTTTAGAAACTGTCCTTGGATTATTTTATGGGCGATCATTGTTTCTTCCTGATAATGATCAGTGATGCCTTTCCTTTAGTGAAGTTGGCTCTATCATGTGTTCGTTTCCTCCTTCTGTTGTCTAGCTTATTTATGGGCAACAACCACCTGACTGCTGTCTTATTTTTGGAGGAGTGCATCTTGGTTTTATTTGTGATGTCTCTTCCATGCATCCCTGTAGATGCTCATAGGATGCACTTGTAAATGATTCGGCAGATTGTATACCATTATCCTACAGCAAGAGGTCTTTGGAACGTTCCACTTTGGTCTTGGGAAGTATGCAGTTTGCTTTTGCAAATGTCTTCACAATGGTTTCATTGACTGGGTGGGGGGGATGTGGATGTCCAGTATGATTACTTCATGATCTGATATGACCAGTGAGGGGTTTATCCTTGTAGTGGAACACTGGTACCCCATGTTGGTGATTATCATGTCCAGTATGTTGTTACCTCTAGTGGGTGTGGTGACCAGCTGTTCCAGGGTGTTAGGGTTTTTAAACTCTAGGGAACATTGGGCGAAGGGCTTTGTACACGAGTAATTCCACCACTCACTGTTTGGGTAGTTGTAATCTCCTCATATAATGGTGTTTGATAGGACCTTTATATTTTCCACTGTTCTCTGGAATACTGAGTGAAGTTCCTGAGACAAGGTATATGATCTGTAGCAGGCTACAATCTGATGGGCAGCTTTGTCCAATGTTAGTTGCACTTGCATGGTCTCCAAGGCCTCATGCTGTGCCACTAACATGAAGGTGTGGGCATCCATAAGGTAAATGGGTACACCCCTTCTTTTTGTATTTCACTCGTGGTTTTGGGTCCAAAGGTCGAAGGGATTGTGAGTGTTTTACGTCTGTGTATGGCATGTATTTCAGGCCACTAATGCACTTTGTGAGGTATTGCTGCTGGCTTTCCAGTTGTTGTAGTTGTCTTGTGAGGTACATAGCAACAGTGGCGTTGTACTCTATTATAGTTCTAGTGAGTGATGAGTAGAGGGGAACATTGTCCTCTTCTATTCTGCATGAGACACATTATGTGATGAGGTGTGCCACATAGGAGGGTTTCCTGACTACTGTAAGAATGTGATTATCACAGTTGTATCCACTGTCCACCTGTGACCCAAGGTCTCTTGTCACACTTTCAGTGTGAAGTATACTACCACCTATGTTATAGTTCTTGGCTACAGAGTTTTTAACAAAGGGGATGACAATGCACCTTTTGCCATTGAGCTAGAGCCCATGGCTTTGACAACAGCCATCTGTCTCAGTGAGGCTCTTTTGTAGGATGTCCACATCATTTGTGTTTATAATTATGGCTCCTAGTTTGCAGTCCTCTGGAAACTTCAGCAGCCACAGACCTGCCATGTTAATGTTTACTTCAGGGAAGTTGATACTGCACAGCCTGGGAAGTTATCTGGTCCCATGGCTGCTGTGATACTGGCTTTGGAGAGTGTTTATTACCTGTGTGGCCGTGATGACAGCAACTTTGCAGTCTTCCATTATAGAGATGTGCTCTTTCATGGGTGAGAGCGGGGTAAAGTTAACAGTGATCCTATCTCCCAAGATGTTGGCAATATCAGTTGGCTCTGTACATTTACTGCCATTGTGCTGTAACTCAGAACAGATCTGAGTGTAACCATGACATGAACTTGTCTGTTGGGCAGAGATCTCCTGAGTAGACAGTATGCAACAGAATACAGATTGGGTTACATTCAGTCTTGTTGCATGGGACAACTATTTGAGGCCAGTAATCCTCTTGTTAAGGTACTTCATTGGTCTTTCTAGCTGCTGAACGTGCCTAGTCAGATTAATCGCAAGTGTGTTGTGGTACTCTCTGACAGGTCTGATGACGGCTGAGTAGTGGGAACCTCCTTTGACCTACATGCACAGACCTTGGCAGTTTGTGTGAACACATAGCATGATTTTCCGACCACTTTGTGAATGTGTTTCTGGAAGTAGAGATGACTATCCACATTTGTCCATAGATCCCTTATTATCACGTCCGTATTTAGCCTAAGTGTGTGAGCATACCCAGTATGACCTTTCAGTATGTTGCTGCCTGACATTTGCTTCGTTTCTTTAAGTGTGTGAGAATGCCCAGTATGACCTTTAAGTGTGATGCTGAATGGGATCCACTACATTTGTTGGAGTGTGTGAGCACGCCCGGTATAGACATTTATACTATATGTGTATGGAAAATCAAGTTGTATTTTTACAGCAGAGCTCACCTTTGTGTCATAGATCAACAGGGATCATGTTGTGCCTGCAGGGCTTCCATGCAACACTTTGCATAGACTTATCAACATTTCTACATACAGGGGGGACAGCTATTCTTTGTACATTTCTACCTGGGGGCACACCTGATTGTTACTGTGGGTGTACATAGGATGTGGATTTCACCTGACACTTATACGCATATGCTATGCCTGCACTGCTATGTACAGAACACCATTTCAGTCTGTACTGTTGCCTATCATAGTGGCTTGAGGCATACTACTGTACTACAGATGTTAGCATCCAATGTCACATATATTACATTGCGACTTCATAGCCTACACAACCCACATCAAACCACCTAGCCTGATGTTCTCTGTCTGCATAGGCGTGTGGAGGAGGTTACCCATTTGCCTCTTTAGGGGCATGATACTGCATTTCTTTGTGTTTGCATTAGTGTACAATTGTCTTGCTGTGGTGATATCGCTGAAATGCTATCATGGCTTAGTGGTTCAGTACTGTGACTATAGTGCACAGTATCCTGGGTTCGAGCCCTGTCATTGCTTTTTATTTTCATGCTGGGCAGACTAGACTGCTTAAGGAATAGTAAAGCAGACATGAGCATGTTTAACTGACTTTGCCCAACCTTGCCCAACATTGCTCAACGTTGCCCGACATTGCTCTATTTGGCACAAGCAATTTTGTTTACATATACTAGATATTGGTAAAAGCTGCTTAGCACTGCTTTATATTGCTTAAAACATGGCAATCATGCCTCAGGTGGTGCTGCAGGGCTGCCTATGTCAGATGCCCATACTACACTCCCTATACATGTTTGGAAACAGGTAGTGTCAAGTTAGGCATCCCTATTATTTTATGTGCAAGTCAGAGGGAGGTATATTTTCCAGGGTTCCTACTGAGCCAGTGTATGTGATATGCATTGCCTCTTTGCCAAGGCCAATGCATACTGGGTATGCCTCCTTCTGCCTACTGGGGCAGGCTCAGGTTGTTCCTACTCTGAGTCATGCTGTGCCTGTGCAGGCCTTGACATTGGTGGGGGGCTGTTTGGCCCTGCCCCATGCTGTTCCTGCTGCAGCTGTTTTCGCAGGATCATATTGTGTAGCATGGCACATACCATGACAATTTGGGTACATGTAGTTTGTGAGTACTGCAAGGCTCCACCAGATGTGTCCAGGCAACGGAACCGTGACTTGAGCATCCCAAACACACGCTCGATTACATTTCGTGTTTGTGCATGTGCCACATTATGCAGTTCTTGTTCAGGTGTGTTTACATTTCTGATGGGTGTCATCAGCCATGGCTCCAGTGCGTATCCAGCATCCCCCACTAAGTGACCGTCAGGGATGTCCCCATTGGCAAATGTCTGGTACAGCTGTGACAGATGCCAGATATGGGAATCGTGGTAGCTTCCAGGGCAGCCAGCACACACATTCAGTATTATGCCCTGGGCATCACACACGACCTAGCAGTTGATGAAGTGGAAGCTCTTGCGGTTGATGTAGGCCCTACCCCACTCACCGGCTGGTGCTTTGATGTGTATCTGCATGCAGTCAATTGCACCCACTACCTCAGGGTATTCCACTATTTGATGGAAGAGATGCATATTGCTGGCCAATACCTCATGGGAATTGGGGAAATATACATGATCACCGACATGTGCTGACATGGCATTCAGGAACTGGTGCAGTACCCTGGATACTGATGCCTGTAAAATTCCCATCATATCACCAGTTATTCTCTGGAAGGTACCTGTTGCTAGTATTCTTAGGCCAACACATACCTTGGTTTCCACTGGGATGGGTTCCCCTCTGTTGGTTCTGTGTGTGAGGTGTGGCCTGCAGAGCTCAACAATTTGCTGCAGGAGCTCTCTGTCCACTCTATAGCGCTCCACTATCTCCAGCTCATGTAGCCCCTGGTAGGTTACCCTAGGTCTGTACACTCTTCTCTGTCTCCTCACTGTGGGTTGCTCAGCAGCATTCACAATGGCACCACCCTCAGCATCTTGCACATGTCGCCTTATAATAACAGTGGCAGCTCCTAACATTTTTTTGTCTCAGTTAAGCTTTTTAAGTTTTCTCTTCTCTTTGTAGACTGCAGTGTTGCAGTGTTTCTGAGAAAAACATGGGGGAATGTTGTTTGCAGAGTTTTAAGTGCTGGGCTGGGCTAGTGTACCGCCTGTGTAATTGGCTGATTCTGATTGATTTCACCTGGCAGCTCTGCTAGTTCATCTTGGTTAACTTCCTACTACTTCTTTTCCTTCCTTTTCCCATTTCTGTTTCCGCAGGGGGCAGTGCCGTGCAAACAAGTGCTAACACATGCACACGCATGCACATGCACACAGGCTTACACAAGCTTACAGAGGCTTAGGCGGGTGCACATTCGTGCATACAGGCTTAGACGGCTTTACACATGCTTACACAGGCACACACACGCGCACACAGGCTTAGACAGGTTTACACGTGCACACACGCGCGCGCGCACACAGTGTAGGCAGCTTTGAAACTTTTGTGATAGCCACAGCGTACACCTTCGGTTTCTGGATTTCAGTTTAGACAACTGTAGACACACCTCTTTTAGTCCTGAGTAACTCACAGCAAACACATGCCTCTCTGCTCCAATAAGCTTACAGTCTTTTTGATACATACCCCCTCATGATGTCACCCATCTTCTACTCTGTTACTCCCCTTATCCTACTCTTACACTCTAGGGACATGGTTCACATAGCAGGAAAAACTGGGATTCACTATCCTTATCCTCATTTGCATAGGATTGCCTGCTAATGCTTGGTTACATCTCTCAGACTGAGCTTCCCCCCTTAACAACCTCTACTAAGTAGCCATGTTATCTTCAGCCTGCCTTTCACTTGCATGGCAGATGAATATTTTGAATAAAATCCCTATTTGTGGCTTTTATTTTTTGTTTTTTTGGTTTTTAGAGTGCCGCACGTTTGCACGGCGCTGCACTATGCTTAAACATCGGAGATCGAGGAAAAAAAAAATATTTTTTTATTATTTTGCAATGGATAAAAATGCCAATGGCCGTATATTTGGCCATTGGCATGCTTCCTCAACTGGATGCATCCTTTATTTGGATCTGTAATGGCTCCGTTTTGCTATTTGCAGAACGGTACTCAGTTGCCAACTGAGTACATTTCTGCAAATAACACTACTCTTACTCGGACAGATTAGTGTTTCCTGGATCACAAGTTTACCTCATTTGCATAGCTTTCAGCAGCAAATGAGGTAATTTGCATTAACTAACCCTGTCCGTGCAAGAGTCATTTTAGGAGCTCTCTTGCACGTCGCTGCCGGCTGTTCCTGGATCGCTCAGCAGACATGTTGGCTGCATGGAGTCTTACTCTACTCTATGACTCCGTGCAAGCCTTCGTGAATCCAGCCCACAGACTTATACCATCTGTACAGCATCGAACAAACAAACGACTAAGAAAAGCAAAATTCGGTCCTCAAGGGTTACAACACTATAAGCACCACACTGGGAAATAATAAAAGACATACAAATATTTATTGTAGAAAAAAGATAGGTTAAGCACTTTCATCCCACTGAATATACAGTAGGACTTCTTCAGAACAAAATGAATAAATAACAACCTGTTTTTTATAGACCCATCCATACTTTCCTTCAAATATTCAATTAAAACCATTTGCACAAAAAAGTTCAACCAACTTAAAAAAACATAGAAAAAACAATGTAAAAAAGGTCATTTGTGTTACATATAATGTAGAAAATCCCTTTTTATGAAAAAATCAAATGTTATTAACAGATCATGGTAAGATTCCTAAAAATCCATGGCTCTTTTTTTTTAATACAGGCAAAAGGGAGATGAAATCATTGAGACCTGGTGTAACATTAGCATTCAGTCTGATAATCCAATAAATTTCTCAATTCTATCTGTAATTCCCACCACCCTCCCCTAGGACTCTGTTGCACAACTTCTAAAATCCCAAATCTGAATTTTGCAAAACCCTGAGATAGTAAAGTGTGTTTAAAAAGGGCATTATTCGTATTGCCCTTGGAAATGGCATACAGATGTTCATAAATTCTAGAGCTCAGTCTTCTTTCAGTCTTACCAACATAAAAATGTCCACGTTTGACATATAGAAATATAAACTACTTCCCTGGTATTGCAATTGCCTCTCCCTAGTCTTATATTATGTGTGCACCCTGTGAGACTTAACATATCCGTGTCTAGTATATAGGGGCATTGTTTGCAACTACCACATTTAGTTGTGACTCTAATAGTCATGGGAGGGGGCAGTTTATGTGCTCCATCAAATATTTAAGATTTCTTCCTGTTTTATATAAACATCCTGGTCTATGCCTTAAAGAGTTCAAAACTCTCCTGGTTACCTTTAAAAATATTCCAATTATTTGTTAAAATTGTTCTTAGTATTGTTTCACCTATACGGTAGGGAATAACCATACTCAAATTGAATTTGGGATGACTATTTCCAGTATTTTTGAAACAAATATCAGTATTACCACTTCCTAAAAGTGGTTTGTACTTAATGCCCCATCCATCAAAAATCTCCTTAGAGATAGTAGTTCATAATTCCATAGGGTAACCACTGTTTTTGAACATCTCACTTATGGTGTTCAATTCTATGTTAGAAATGGCCCCTTCTGAACACATCCTGGCTGCTCTAACTAATTGTCCTTTAAAGGCATTCTTTTTAGTGTTTCCAGGGTGAAAACTGTGAAAGTCTAAGTAACTAATGGAAAAAGTCTCCTTTCTAAATATTTTAGATTCAAAAGTCCCTTTAGCGCTGTCTTTAAAAACAGTCACATCTAAATAATGTATAGACTCTTCAGAAAAAGTGGAAATAAATCTAAAATAGGCAATGACCTTATTTAAATGTTCCACAAACTTTGTTGGTACTATGGATTCTTCCCAGTGAATAAAAATGTCATTCAGGTAACGAAAGTTTGAAAACCAGGATTGACAAAAACCTTCATGAAGGGTTAAACTTGTTCCACATAGCTATTAGAGAATTGACTTTATTTAGTGACACTATGGTCAACTTTGTTATGGTTACCATGGAATATATATTGGCTAACAATTTCTTTATATTTGAAAGGGAATTCTACAGACAAACTCAAGGGGTGGCAATGGGAGCTAGTTGCGCACCCATGTATACCAACCTTGGTTTATACGCTTCGGAATCCAAGCAGAAGCGCTTAACCTATCTGTTTTCTACCATAAATATTTAGACGCCTTTTATTATTTTCTGGTGTGGGGCTTATAGTGTTGTAACCCTTGAGGATGGAATTTTTGCTTTTCTCTGACTCTGAACAAGTCATTTAATGAGACAGTAGCTCTGAAAAGTATATTTATCTGATTAAAAAGTGTTGCGATAAAAATACATTAAAAAGTTTGCTGTAAAAAGATATCAACTACAATAAAAAAATACTGACAAGTGAAGTAAAACAATATTTATAGAAACTCTAGTGACAGGAGAAATTGAAATGTTTCCTGATTCAAACTGCAAGACATTACCAGTCAATATGGTAATGGTGGCATCTGAACACACACACACACACACACACACACACACACACACACACACACACACACACACACACACACGCACACGCACACGCACACGCAAACACACACACACACACACACACACACACACACACACACACACACACACACACACACACACGCACACACACGCACACTCACACGAACATGGCAGGATCATTATCTAATGGGGCTTTGGCTGGATAATGAACTGTGAAGTTGCCTCCTGCCACCATACTGACATCCCACTATTTAGCAGTGTCTCTCCAATTATGGTAAATTCAAATGAGCAACAGTAAATTCTCTTCCACTGAAACTCACATTTACTGAAAATGCAACTCATTAACCTATAAAAATGTGGTAGGATACAATGTGTAATAATGATTATATGAAAGGAAAAAGAATTTAAAAGACAAATTTGTAATTTTCTGGGACAGAGCGGGACTACAATCTAGTGAAATTAATTGATTGGAGCCATGCAGTAGACACTCAGAGGCTGAGGAAATAAAATCCACTGCTACTTTTCTTTATTTTTTTTGTTTGACTTATTTGTAGTTCAGGTAAGACCTCAGGGCAAATAGTACCTTCTCAGGAGTAACGTATATACCCCAGTGTAGTGCTGTCACCGAATGTCAAGTTTAAAACTAAACTCCTGTGCTATTAACCTACCCTATAAAAGAGGAAAAGCATAATACCTCTAAAGAATATAACAAAATCAAAAGCGTTCACACCATAAGTTTATAAAATGTGTACATGCCTTTTTGCATATATGCTTTGTTTTTGTTATGCTTTTCCTTAGAGTTAATACACACGCACATGTTTTTTGTGTATTACCTTTGCAGTATTACCATTTCAATGTTTTGACTATCTGTTTTCTGAGTTTTATCAATGTAATGCATTACTTTTGTAATGTAATGCATTTCCTGACATATTTGCCAGTTGTATGTTCTACAGTACCTTGGGCATGACTGAAAAGGATCAATAGACTAACTCACCTACCTTATAAACAAGTACAAGTAAATAAACAAATAAATAAATAAATAACTCGAGTGCTGTAATCAGATTCAAAAGGGTTAACAAAGGAATTAGTCTCAAGAAGGCTGAGCAGATGAGGAAGCTAGAGGTGATATAAATAAGTGCCTGAGATTTATAGTAGGATGCACACTGTTGGACAAAGACATGAAGATATCATAACAGAAGCCTAATTAGCTCCAATTTCAGGGAAGGCCAAAAGAGAATAGATTATGGTGGTTCCGGCACATGTGCTGGAAACAGAAGACTATTAAGTGAAGAACATTTGAGAGAGACAAAAAGAAGGCAAGAGAAAAGAAGTGTGTCCAGAAAATAGAAGAATGGATTAAGTGAGAGAAAACCCGAGATGGTCAAAGAAGGTGAGAGCGTGGCAGTGATTCGAGAAATTGCAACAGGTAATGCAACACCCAGACCCCAGACAGAAAATGGGGAAAAAGGAAGTTGGTTCATGATGATGATGATCAATATATCCTCAAGGTCTGAGTACATGATGCATTAGTGATAATCTTATTGCAATGCTTTGTATTACCTCTAAGGTTATTTTCAAAATTAAAGAATGCCTTACGGTTATCTTTTGCTGACATAATTTCAAGTTCATAATTATCTCTGAAGGCTTTTATCAGATGTATATATCATGCAGTAACTGCTCACACCATTGTTTTGCACACCTGACATCTCAGCTTCTTCGGCATTATTTTGGCAGGAACTACCCTTGACAGTCTGTACCAGGTGGCTGCAGCCCCTCAGATTCTAGCTTTGACCTCCTCATTCAGATTCCTCTTTTCCTCAACTACCTCTCACAGATACTCAAAGCTCTTAACCTGTTCCACTGTTTTGCTTTCTGTTTCACTTCTCATTTTCTTCTGATTTCCCTGATATGCTGCCATTACAACTGCTCCTTCTGTACTCAGTTTAATCCTGTGTGGCTTCAGCTTTGCTTTTCATTCTCCTATAAAACTGTTGAGGTTCAGAGTTTGCCTTTAACACTATATTGTCTGCATACAGTGGCATTGTTGATCTACACACTGTGACCAGTATGATAATCTAGTCCATCATCAGTCTGAACAGCAGTGGGCACACAGCTGAAACCACTACACACCCAGACTTACTGGGAACCGCTCTGTGAGTCCAAACACTGTCAGTACTTGTGTCATTGGGTCCTTGTACATAGACTGCAATAACTATAGTAATGTTTCTGAGACTTTGAACCACTGCTGGACTGCCCATATCAGCTTTTATGAGACCTTGTCATATGCTTTTTCCAAGTCTAGGAAAGCTCGTTTGGACTTTTCCTCATTTCTAGCTTCTTCTCAAATATGTGCCTCACTGATTGTGCTGCATCTTGGTCTGAATCAGAACTGCTCATCTATACTTTCTACTGTTTTGCATATTTATTTATTGCTCACATTCTCCAGGACTTATATGCAGTGTAACAGGAGTTTGATACCTGTATATTACCCAAAGTTATAAATGTCCCCTCAGTTCTTAGATCCTACCACTAAAATGCTTATTCTCTATTCACATGGGATACAACTTCCTCTTCATGCTTTTATGATTGCACTCTGGAGCCATTTCTCCCCAAACCCACACAACATCTTAATCATATCTGTCATGATCTCATCTCAGCCTGCTGCTTTTCTTGACTTCACTTTCCTCAGTGATGTTCTTACTTCTTTTAGGGTGGGATCCTTTTCTTCTTTGTTTCTAGGCTGTATATGGGGCAGTACAGCTTCTGTGGGGTTTTCTTCATTTAGAAGCTGCTGGAAGAAATTCTGCCATCTGCTTTTGATGCCCCGTGGAGTGGTAAACAGGTTGTTGCTAGAATCTCTTATGAAGGGTGTTCAATGACTATCTTTATTATCTTTCTGTCTTTGTCTTGCAACCTGATACAGATTCTTTTTGCCATCTGCAGAAGCTGGTAGAATGCCTCTGATGCATTGTACATTACTATTGTAACTTCTCTCTCAACTTCTTTATTAGGTAACCAGTATTCCTTCTTAGCTTGGCCCATCTTTTTATCTGCCTCTTTTTCCTGTACTACTTTCTTCTGATGACTTTCTGGATTTCTGCATTCCACCACCAGCTTCCCCTATGTATCTTATTATCATACTTGGCTCGACCACATGTCTGTTCTATAGTCCTCACACATGCCGTTTTGAGCACTACCATTCTTCTTAATCTCCACCACTTCCTCTTCTTTCTGCAGTGCTAGAGCCCTGAGTTTTTCCATGAACTTCTGTGCTTCCTCTCGAGTCATCTTCCAGGTCTTCAGTCTCATCTCTGTTGACATTAGATTCTTCTCTAACCACTGCTCGTAGCTAGCTGTTGCAACTCATTTATGCTGTAGGCTGTTTCAGCAGGGATGTCTTGGCAATCATTAATTCTCCCTCCTTGCCCTTTCATTATTAGAATGAAGTTTATTTGATGTGCTGTTGGCCACTCCTGTATGTAGATTTGTGACTGTCTCTCCTGCTGAACAACATATAGACCACCATCAAGTCACTTGCCAGACAGAAATTTAGAATAAATGTTCCTTCTTTATTCTTGTTGTCCTACCGATGTGTACTCAAGCAGTCTTCTTATCCTGTTCTGGATGTTTGATATGTGAATTAATGTCCCTCATTATCATGATCCACTCATGTTGTCCTGTTTTATTTAGTAGGCCATGCAACCACTGTCTGAATGCACTCTTTTCCTTGCTATCACAACCCAGCTGTAGGGCATAGGCTGAGATTATGAATGCGTCCTAGCCTTACACTGGAGTCTGATTTTCATGAGTCTCTCATAATTTATGATGACATTTCTCCTCGTCTTCTGAACCGTCTTCCTCACCAAAATTTCCACGACATTTCTTGTTTATACTTTTCCTGAGTAGTCAGCTCTGAATCCCATGCTAAGTGGCTTTTTTTGCACTGCCCTTCCATCTTGTTTGCTGGATACTGAGAACATCCGGCCTCCTCCTTACCCTCATGTTATCCACTATCATGCTGTGTCCTGTCAGGGAACCTATACTGAGTGTAGTAATCATTATTTCATGATTTGGCAGGTTGATTGGTTTTATATTCATCTTTCATTCAAGAGAGATCTCCCAGGTAAAATAAGCTGGGCAACTGGACCTTCCATAGCCTGCAACTTATTGACCCAGGGCAGATTGTCTTTATTGTGAGTATACACCGGTGAATAGGGGCAAATATACCCCTCCCACTGTTTGAATGGGTTTTGGGGGAGTTAGATCCTAAACCCACTTATCACCAGCAGATATCCATGTCCATTTTTGCTGATATTAGTCAGTAAATCAAATAGCTTAGAACCAATTTTTAAACCATCAAGTGGCTAGCTCTGACATAGTGCACGGTGTATTATCCATGTTCTCCCATCCAGAGGATACTGTACATCACACGTGTTGCTCAAAGAGGATGGTCTATAAACCCTCTTCCTCTGATAGACACAACCTAGAGTTTGTGCTGCTGCTAGCAATTTTATTCTTGGTTAAATTTGAGGTGGAACCACTGACCATGTTTTTGGGAGATGGGAGAAATCCCACAGAGAGATCCTGTAAACTCCACACAAGCATTTGAGGGAGACCAGGATTGAACCTTATGTATGTGGAATAAAGTCCTTATCCATTATTTCAGCTGTCAGGATATAGGGAACATCTCTGCAGATCAATTTAGCACAACGTCTCCACTTTTTTCTCCTATAAACTTCCCACTGCAATGTATCCACATCTTACCTTCAGTAGTCATGTCAGAGGGAATATTACAATCACTGTACAAGACCAAAAACACCATCTCAGAATAACATGATGGGCCATTTCATGGTCAGTATGAAGCATGGATTCACAGACCTCCTCCTTAAGCTACTCAGCTTCACACTAAGTGTCAGAAACTGGGTGAGCAGCTGCAGTAGTTTCTCTCCCCAAAGTGGGCCTTAACCCAGATCCTACCAACAAAATTACTTACCTCGTCTCCAGCATCATGGGAAAGTGACAGATCACATCATTAAACACATAAAAAGCGCAATTGGGAACTTAAAATCCGCAGACCCCAAGCAATTTTCCTTTCTAAAAGTTCACATAAAAAAAGTTGACTTCTTTGTAAGAGTCATAGAAGTACTCGATGAGGGGCAGAATCATGCCAACAGCTTACCTTGATATATCCACAGAATTTAACAGTATATCCCAGTCTGACAACATAAAAAAATTGGTAAAACTCTATAAATTCCTATATAGAAAAATTGATTGCCAATTAGCTTACAGAAATATGCCACTGTATTACAGTGAATGGTCCACAATCCTCCAAGAAATTTGTCATCAGTGACATACTCCAGGACTCTGTATTTAGACAACTTGTATTTGGCATCCACTTCTGTAATATCAAATATGACATTAAAGCCTGTTTGCTGGCCATGTCACAGAGAATTACAAAACTGGCTGTATGATCAGCTCTGTTGAAAGCAGCTGTATCCTCCAAGAAGTCCTAACTCAGATAAAGTTGTGGTGTAATGATCACTGTCTAAACCTATCAGTATACAGTCTTGTAAAACAAAACCCCTTGCAAATCTTCAACATAGGTTCATAGGTTCATAGGTAGGTACTATGCTATCGGCCAAAGGGCCTAAGTAAGCCTAGCCAACAAGGTTTCCTGGCTTACACCACCCAAGAAAGTTAATTTCCTGTGCCCCTGTCGAGCAGAGCCACAGAAGTGATCCCCAGGGTGTATTTCCTATTTCCCATCCACTCATCAAGATTTTTCTTGAAGAGTGCTAATGAGGAACTTTGCTTGACATAGATGGGTAGCTTGTTCCAGAGTATAGGAAGTCTCTGGGATAGGAATCTATCTCTCCAGCATGTCCTGTTTATTGTGGTGACAAGGTTTAGGTCCCTAGAGCATGTAGTTTGGAGGGATTGGGATTTCTTTAGGTGTAGCATGTCCAACAGCTCTGGGTTTAACATAGCTTTATATGTTAGGCAGAGATCTCCACATCTCCACATCACTACATTGCAGTGGGAAGTTTATAGTAAGCACTATGTTACAGAGTAAAGCTGGAGTTTTTTGAGATGGTCAGTGTAGGGCATCTGTTTGAGGCCAGTAATCTTCTTTGTGAGGTACTTCTGTGGCCTTTCCAGCTGCTGCAGATGTCTTGTGAGATACATTCCAAAAGGGGCGTTGTACTTTATAATGGGTCTAATGAGTGCCGAGTAGAGGGGAACAATGACCTCTTTTTCCTGGCTGAGAACCCTTTTGTGATGAGGTGTGTCACATAAAAGGATTTCCTGACTATTGTGACAATGTGATTATCAAAGGAGAGACTACTGTCCACCTGGGTCCAAAGGTCTCTTATCATACATTTGGCATTCAGTAGCCTGTCATTTATGTGGTAGTTCACGGGTACAGAGTTTTTACCAAAGGGGATGACAATGTACTTTTTGGTATTGAGCTGGAGGCTATGTTTCTGACACCAGGCATCTGTCTCAGTGAGGGCTTCTGTAGGATGTCCACATCATTTGAGGACCCAACTATGGCTCCTAGTTTGAAGTCATCTGCAAACTTCATTAGCCAGAGGCCATCTGTGTTAGCCTGTACTTCAGAGAAGTAGATACCAAGCAGGAGAGGTCCCAGGACTCAACCCTGTGGTACTCCACTTGTCACTGGTTTGAAGTCAGATTTGGAGTCTGCAACTTTTACAGTGTGGGTTCTTTCACTGAGCCAGTTGGCAACCCATCTTGTGACATAGAGATTTATACATAGTTTAGTGAGTTTAGCTATAATTCCAGAATGAGGGATTGTGCTGAAAGCCTTGGCGAGGTCAAGATAGGCTGTGTGAACCACCTTACCCTCGTCTATGGCTTTGGTGACTGTCTCAAAGAAGTTGATCAGGTTCAGAAGGCATGATCTGCCTTTCCCAAACCAGAACTGGGTGGGGTCCAGAGTTTGGAGGTTACCAATGTCTTTGTTTATGAGTTCCATGATGATATGTTCCATGGCCTTGCAGACCAGGCTCATCAGGCTAATAGGTCGATAGTTCCCAGGATCAGTGGTGGCTCTCCCTTTGTGGAGTGGGATAACTGTTGCTGTGCGCCATTCAGTGGGCACAAAGCCTGACGTGAGACTATGATTGAACATGGTGCTTAGGTGGGGAGTCAGTTCATTCTGAAGTTCATGTAAAATGCAGCCTGGGATGTTGTCCGGTCCCATGGATGCTGTGTTTTTGGTTTTAGAGAGTGCAGCTTTTACCTGCATAGATGTGATTACAGGGACTCTGCATTCTTCCTTATAGATATGGGCCCTTTAGGGGGTGAGAGGAGGGTAAAGTTAGCACTGAACCTATCTACCAGGATGTTGGCAATATCAGTTGGTTCTGTAATTTTCATGCCTTTGTGCTGTAACAAAGAGCAGATCTGCGTGTTGCCATCGAGATTCTTGACATAGCTATAGAATGCTTTGCGGTTGTCTTTAGAATTAGTGGTGATTTTGTTTTCGTAGCTAGCTTTGGAGGATCTTATAAGGGATCTCAGCTTCCTACTGAGGCTGACCAGGGAGCTCTTCCACTCATGGGATTTTACTCTCTTTTGCAACAGTTTCTTCCTTCTGTTGTAGAGTTGTTTATGGCAGAGGACCACCAGATTGGCTTCCTTTTTTTGGAGGATAGCATCTTGTTTCTGTTTGGGATAGCATGATCCATGCACTCGTGTAAGTGCTTATAGAGTGCATTTGTGTAGGATTCAGCAGTCGTAACTGTATTGTCCATCTGCATGGGTGTCATGAAGTTCGCTACTTCTGTCTTAAGAAGCATGAAGTTAGCTTTGGAGAAATTTTTTACTATGGTTTCCTTAATGGTGGGTGGGGGCGGGATGTGGATATCTAGGGTGATTAGCTTATTGTCGGAACTGACCAAATAGGAGTTGACTTAAGGTGTGGAACACCAGTCACTCATGTTGGTAATGACCAGGTCTAGGATATTGTTGCCCCTGGTGGGCATGTGGATAAGTTGATCCAGGGCACTGGAATCTATGAATTCCAGAAAGCATTGAGTGAAGTAGTTGGTACATGAGTAGTTTTCCCAGTTAATGGTGGGGTAGTTGAAATTGCCCATTATTAGGATGTTTGGTTAAACCCTAATGTTTTCCAATATATCAAGAAAAGAGGAGTGGGAATCTTGGGGCATGGTGGGGGATCTGTAGCAAGTTATAATTTGGATTGCAGTTTTGCCCAGAATTAGTTGCACATGAATGACAACTCCCTTAAAACACACCCTGTCATTAGAGATGTAGGCATCTTTGTGAATAATCAGTTCTCATTAACTCTCATTTTACCACCATCTATTCAGTGTCATTAGAAAAGCCTACTAGCTCACCCAAACTAATTACAAAGGGTATCTTGACTCACTCAGAAAAAACATAATTTATTGTACATCTATTAATTTCTCACATGGCCTGTACTACAAAATAAAATGTAATGCATCCTTCAAAATGTACTTGTCCAAACATGTAATACAACTTTAGCAATCCACCTTGTAATATAAATTTATAACAATACACTGTCCTTAGCTGCATTTTGTGCAAGAAAAGGTACTATATAGGTATTTGTGTTACTTTTTTCTGAACTTCCTTCACTCAGCGTTATTTAATAATGTTATGCAATGCAACTGTGAAAAGGGGATTTTAAGTAACTAAGCTCTCAGTAGCTGGGATGGATTCCCGTATGGATATTACAGAATGCTGCTGTACTACTTTAGCTATACCAGAGCTGCTTACAAAAGATGGGCTAATGAAATTATTTGTAACTTGCTCTTTGGAAGAAATAGTAGTCCAAACTTTAATATCTCTTATAGAATAAATATGCAACTGCAACTGTGTAAATAGGTTTCAAGTGCTAGCGCACAGCAGCTCAGCACTTCTTTCTTAATGCCCTATTACAGGATATGGTTGGACCATGAAAGTGATTACTAAGCCATTCTGATTCCTCTGGTCAGCTTAACGTACCTTGCCTGTGGATGTTGTTTTTAAAAACAACATCCACCAGACAAGACCACCACACCTATAATTGCTGTACCCTTTTAGCGCATCCTCCAAGATAGCATGCTCCTGATCTATCCAATTAATCTTTTCTGCTGTTACTCTACTGTGCTACACTGTGTCTAAGTCCCAAGCAATACTGACATCCCTTACTACTGATAAAAAAAAAAAAAGAGAAAGTAGCCATCTGACTTTGATAAAAACTATCCAACTAATATATCCTGCTGTTACCCTGCTCTGCTACACTGTGCCTGAGTCCCAAGCAAGACCAATGTCCCTTATTACTGATAAAAAGAAAAAAAAAAGAAAGTAGTCGTCTGAGTTTGATACAAACTGTTCAATTAATCTTTCCTGCTGTTACCCTGCTCTGCTACACTGCAACTGAGTCTCAAGCAAGACCGACGTCCCTTACTACTGATAAAAAGAAAAAAAAAAGAAAGTAGTCATCTGAGTTTGATACAAACTATCCAACGAATCTTTCCTGCTGTTACCCTGCTCTGCAACACTGCATCTGAGTCCCTGTTTCCACACCACATCCTTGCAATATTTCCTATCCCCTTTATCTCCACAGTTTTTGGACCCTTGTTTCTTAATTAGTCTTGCCCCTGCCTGGTTTATCTCTTCATATTTTCAGCTATTCGCCTCCTCTTAGATTTATTTCATTGGCTTAATAGTTATTTCTGCTTAATATTGTTACTCCATCCTCATTGTCTTACAGTTGCACACCTCTCCTTAGGTTAAACAACCTCTCTTTAGAGACCCCATATAATATCCTTCTTATCTGGACTTCTTTCTCACCTTTCTCAGCTGACTCACCTACATTACCTGCTTACCTGCTTCTCCGCAGGCTTGTTTATTTTTCCTGGCATAGGAAATAGTTTTATTTTTCATCGCGAAACAGCTTCCCGAGACTAGCACAAACACATGTATAAGCTACTAGCCCCACCCCACCTACCCCCTGACATCCAGAATAAAGTTTTATCTGTTTGTGAACTTTGCATGCTCCATTTTTAAAAATCATCCATCAGAAAAGACCACCACACCTATTATTCCTGTACCATTTTAGCACAGGTAGCATCCTCCTGATGTAAGTAACCTGTATCTGCTGGTTATTTGTACTCATAGTTCTGAACCATATTGTAATTGTGTTTAAATGTCTATACCTGTTTACTGAGGTTTACCTGTGTTTAAGCACTGTTTCTTTTGGATACTATTTTTTCTAGTGTTACTGCCAAGAGTGTTTTAATCTGTGTAGATACTTGCTAACTGTGTAACTGACCTGTGGCCTTAATCTGTATTTAATCATTGTAGCTTTAAATTCTAGTTTAGGTCATAAGAGTTTTAACTGTATAGATACTCGCTAACTGCGTAGCTGACCTGTTGACATTTAACTGTATTTATGCAATGTATTTTAAATTGTAGTGAAACCTTCATTACAGTATTTGCTAAGGATACATACTTGTGTGGTATTTTACACGCTAGTTTAATCCACGTGTTTCACATTATGACTCTGTTTAAATTAGCCACCTCACCACTGACGCTGAAGTTTTCTGCTTGTGGTAGATAATGGCTGCATTACTTTATACTTAGGTAGTTCTAAATGCAATATGAAACATCTACTTTTGCATTATTTTTTTTGTCCCTTTTGGAGAACTATTGTTTTCGGGCTAGTTTACAGCTATATTTGTACATATTCTCTGCACCACAAAACATACTTTTTACTTCTAAATCCTTTCTCTCCTCTTCAAACTATCCATACATACCAGTCCCTACGACTTGTTTCTTATACCTTCCCATGAGCTTAATGTCCTAGTCGAACTACTTATATTGTACTTTGATACAGTTGCCATATTCTATTTCACTTTCTTGTGTAATTAGTGAGGTACTGTGGTGTTTACATGAATTATTTGTACCCCTTTTGTGATTTAACACCTAATATTGGCATTTTTCTTTTCTCCCTAGCTATCCAACTAATCTTTCCTGCTGTTACCCTGCTCTGCTACACTGTGTCTGAGTCCCAAGCAAGACCAGCATCCCTTACTACTGATAAAAAGAAAAAAAAAAGAAAGTAGTTATCTGAGTTTGATACGAAGCATGTTCTATCTCATTGCCTAAGACAAGCCAGGTTTTCTTTAACCACTCTATTTCTCCTTGTTAAACTGTTGGAAGCATGCTACCAGGAATGGCTATAGCCCGTACCCCCTAACTAGTAAGGCCCTTCCATTTTTCTGTCTCTACCATTTCCACGCCACATCCTTGCAATATTTCCTATCCTCTTTATTTCCACAGTTTTTAGACCCTTGTTTCTTAATTAGTCTTGCCCTGCCCAGTTTATCCCCTCATATTTTCAGCTATTTGCCTCCTTCTAGATTTATTTTGTTGGCTTAATAGTTATTTTTGCTTAATATTTTTACTCCTTCCTCATTGTCTTACAGTTGTACACCTCTCCCTACGTCAAACTACCTCTCTTAAGAGATCCCATATACTGCCCTGCTTATCTCCAATTCTTTCTCCCCTTTCTCAGCTGACCATGCCTCTAAACTGTACAGATTTTCGCAGAATATCCGGATTTCTGCCTCATATTTTTGGTCTGTTTTTCATAAAATTGTGTTTTTCTGGCAAATTAGTGGCAAATGATTAATGAATGAAGTTAGAAAATAATGACAGACATTTGCGTTTCAGACTTCATAATGACAGGTATTTGAGTTTCAGACTTCATACCCTTCAAAAATTCATGCTAATGCAAAACCTGCTACTCTATCAAAGTTGAGAGGTATGTAGCTGACTCACCTACATTACCTGCTTACCAGCTCCTCTGCAGGCCTGTTTTTTTTCTTGGCGTAGGAGACAGTTTGATTTTTCATCACCAAACAGCTTCCTGAGACGATTACAAACCTGTTCCATTCGCCCTCGCTATGTTCAGCTCTCTCTGCTCCCCTGCCCTTCCCCCATTCCCTCACACCCCCACTTTCATTACACTTATACCTAGCCAAACCACACCCTTTCACTCCCCAACTCACTCCTCACTCACCTTCCTAAACTCCTCCCTATTCCCACCTACCTACTCCACTCCTCTCGTCTCTTCCACTCTACTCCCCCACCCAACCACACACCATGCACTTCCTCTTCACCATTCTTACTAACAGTCTACTTCTCCAATTTCTTTACCTCACCTACAACTACATCTCCTTCCAGTCATACCAAGTCAAACACTTCCAAACACCAACACCACCACTATCCACACTCTACTCACGATCCCATGCTTATAGTGAAATTAATCCACAACTCTTTAATCATACAACCGCTCTCCTCTCACCTCTCAAATACTTACACACCCACCATCCTATCTCCCCAGTCTCCAAATACCACAAAATGACAAACAAACTTTGACTTCTTCGACTACACTCTATTACACAAATTAAACTCCAACTGACATCTTTCCCAACCCAGGTCTCAATGACATCAACTCCCAACAGCTACTATCTTCCCCAGGTCCCACTCCTACCACCCATATTTAATCTATCACACATTCTCATCCCTACCCCCCACTTTCATAATGTCTCTAACTCTGATCTGCTATTTTTAAATCTCAACCTCAGTAGCATCATAAATAAAACCAGTGAATGCCATACTATTCTATCCACCTACTCACCAGATATAACTATGATAACTGAAACCTGGATAAAGCCCCACATTAAAGACAGTGAAATTCTCACAGCAGGCTATAACATCATGAGACTAGACAGAGTTAATAAATGAGGAGGTGTCATTGTTGTTATGTTTAAAGACACCCTCAAAGTCTTACAACTAACCTGCACCGCTCCTGATCTACCCAACTCTGAAATGTTAACTACCCCCCTTGAAATTAACCCTAACAAAGCAATAAATATCATAGCCACCTATCTTCTTCCCAGCAACAGCCTTCCAGTCGTAGAAAATCTACTTTCCTGGGCAGCTACCAGTTTCACCCAAGAAACTATTGTGCTTGGTGACTTTAAACTAGATTGGCACACCTGCATATCAAATAACCCATCCAACTTTTGCCAGTTGCCTACCTGACACCCTCAGTGACCACTCTCCAACCTTTCTTTACAGGAAACGTGTGCATACCCAAAGCAACATCTTTTATAAATACATCATTTCCAAGAAAAACTTCTCCCCCACTACTTTTAACCTCCTACTCCAACAATGTGACTGGACACCACTTAAATACCTACAATTAGATGCTGTAGTTCAGTACTTTAATGAAAACTTTTTTACAATCTTAATAATCTTGCCCTCATGAGAAAAGTTTGCACTAGATCTAAGCCCCTCCCATGGTTACCCAAAGACAACAAACTACTAATGAAGTGTAGATATAAAGCCTGGTCAGCTTACCATACATCCAAAAACAAAACTGACCTCTTAACTTATCAACAACTAAGAATCTTAACAAAGAAACAGATCAAAATAGACAAACAAACTTACTTCCTATCCTGTCAGCAAAAACCCCAAAAATTTCTGGCAATCCATCAACCAGCTCCTCTACCCTGGTCAAACCTCGACCCCTCCCCCAGTCATCTCAAACAACTTAGACCCTATTTCAACACAAATCAACTTCCACTTCATCAAGATCTTCACCTCCCTACTAGACAACCAACCAACTCAGCCACTTTCTGACCCCACCCCTGCCCCAGATAATCACAACCCCTTCTCCTTCACACCCATACAAACTAGCTATTTAAAGAGGCTCTTAACCAAACTTAAACCTTGATGCATAGCTGCAGATAAACTCCCAAATGAATTCCTAAAACTTGCTGCTCCTTCAATTGCACACCGTTTCAGTCTTGATTAATCACTCCATTAAAGAACAATATGTTCCACTTCTATGGAAAATATCTCACAAAAGTGGATGCTCCAAAGAGCTAACTATCGTCCCATAGCCATACTTTTCCCCCTTGCAAAGATCTTAGAAAAATGCATCCACAACCAACTCATTAGCTACTTCCTTAACAATAACCTCCTTTCCAATTCTCAGCATGGCTTTAGATCTAAACATAGTAGCAGCACTGCCCTCCTAACCTTCACTAACACCATCCATCATCTCATGAATGAAGGCCTGCTTGTTTCTTCCATCATGTTTGATATGTCAAAGGCATTTGACACCATATTCCACCTGCTTCTCCTTAATAAACTATCCTCCTGTGACCTCAGTCCATCATCACTTGCCTGCTTCCACAGCTATCTTTCCAATCGGCAAAGGCTACAAAATGGGAAAACTCTCCTTCCCTCCTATTTCCCCATCTCCGTGAGTATACTCCAAGGTTATATACTCAGTCCTCTTTTATTTATCATATTCACAAACAACCTTAGTTCAGCAACTCAACTAGCCTCCAAAGTACAGTATGCCAATGATGCTACACTTACTGCTCCGCCTCCTCACCCCAAGAGCTCCAACTAAAAATGCAATCATCTCTTCAGGACATAGAAACATACCTCATTCAACACCAACTCATCTTAAATTCCAACAAAATCAAAATTATAGTTTTCAGTAACAAAAAACCCAAATCTTCCCAGCCCTTCTTCTCAATCTTCTCTGCAAATGGAACCAAGATAGTCCCCACAAACCACACTAAACTTTTAGGTGTTACATAGATGATACACTCAAATTCGATTTACATATTGCTCAAACTATCAAAAAAGTCCACATCAAACTACGCATCCTATACAGGGCCAAACCATTCCTAACTTCCAATGCCAGGCTAGCCACTGCTCGCTCACATTTGCTATCCACCCTCCTTTATGGTTCTGTCATATACACAAACCTTTGAAAATCAGACCTCAACAACCTAGAATCATGTTACAATAAGATTGCTAAATATGCAGCTAATCAACCACAAATATTTCACCACTATTCAGCTCTCTCACAGTTACAATGGCTAGAGCTCCCCAACCTTTTATCATTTAATCAACTAGCCCTAGCCCACAAAACAATCCATCATCCCAGCGACTGACCTGCTATCTCCTACTTAGTCCAATCTAATGCTAATCTTGGAGCTCTCAGATCTTCTAACAAACATTTGCTAAAGTTTTCCATCTTCCATAACTATCATGGTGACTCCCTCTATTCACATAAAATAGCCAAACTCTGGAACACTCTTCCAGAGGCAATAGCAAAAAACCCAATCCACAATCAGCTCAAATCACTCCTAAAGGAACATCTTATTTGTCATTGGTTGTGCTCTTGTCACTCTCCAGGATGATTATCTACCCTCTGCTATCTTAATTTGTTTTAGTGTATAAAACCTCCCTGTACTTCCTGTACTTGCATTGTACTATTGCTTGTATTATACTACTGTCTGTATTTCTGCTGATTGTATTGTGCTATTGCCTGTCTTGTTTTAATGCTTGTATTGTTGTTCTGTACTACTGTGGAGCTTTTCTCCCCGGATCTCCACTGAAAACAGGCCACTGGCCCAGTCAGACACTACCCGGTTAACAAATGTAATAAATAAATAAATAAAATATTGTTTCATTTGCTTGTTTATTACCAAGCCATTCTGAAGCTTCTGGTCAACTTAACCTAATTAATGTTATTTAATTTGTTTGTTTTTAAGCATAAGGGTGAGTAGTATCTTTGACATCTTCTGTTTTGTCAGGTTGCTAATAATTTGAAGTTCTGTTTCTGTTTTGTTTATTGCATACCTACTCTACCAACACTGTTAATTCCTACCTCCTGCAACGCATTCTCAGCTCTCTAAAGCCCTTCTTTCAGCTAATGTCCTCTTACTCTTCCTTTTTCTAGGCTGTACCCACCAGCTAACTCTGCAGTATGGAACTTACTTCTACCCTGCCCGAAGCTAAACACAGCCCAACAGCTCAACTAATAAGACACTGCAAAGGAAACAGCCTGTTAAGTTATGTTATAGCCTGACTTGATACTGTAATAAATCTGAATCTAATGGCTACAGCACACCATCAAAATTATTCTGTTGCTGTTTTTCCTTCCGTTTCCATTTTTCCACACTCCCTTCATACCTGTTGATCTAGCCCAAGATTTCATTCATATCTTTTGCACTGATGTTCTGATATTTCACTGTTAAATGAATACGATAGCTGTAGCATCTCCCAGTCACTACCTACAATCACATTGGCTGACTGTTTTCTGATATTTCACTGGTAAATGAATACGATAGCTGTAGCATCTCCCAGTCACTACCTACAATCACATTGGCTGACTGTTTTCTGATATTTCACTGTTAAATGAATAGGATAGCTGTAGCATCTCCCAGTCACTACCTGCAATCACATTGGCTGACTGTTTTCTGATATTTCACTGTTAAATGAATAAGATAGCTGTAGCATCTCCCAGTCACTACCTACAATCACATTGGCTGACTGTTTTCTGATATTTCACTGTTAAATGAATAAGATAGCTGTAGCATCTCCCAGTCACTACCTACAATCACATTGGCTGACTGTTTTCTGATATTTCACTGTTAAATGAATAAGATAGCTGTAACATCTCCCAGTCACTACCTACAATCACATTGGCTGACTGTTTTCTGATATTTCATTGGTAAATGAATAAGATAGCTGTAGCATCTCCCAGTCACTACCTACAATCACATTGGCTGACTGTTTTCTGATATTTCACTGTTAAATGAATAAGATAGCTGTAGCATCTCCCAGTCACTACCTACAATCACATTAGCTGACTGTTTTCTGATATTTCACTGTTAAATGAATACGATAGCTGTAGCATCTCCCAGTCACTACCTACAATCACATTGGCTGACTGTTTTCTGATATTTCACTGTTAAATGAATAAGATAGCTGTAGCATCTCCCAGTCACTACCTACAATCACATTGGCTGACTGTTTTCTGATATTTCACTGTTAAATGAATAGGATAGCTGTAGCATCTCCCAGTCACTACCTGCAATCACATTGGCTGACTGTTTTCTGATATTTCACTTTTAAATGAATAAGATAGCTGTAGCATCTCCCAGTCACTACCTACAATCACATTGGCTGACTGTTTTCTGATATTTCACTGTTAAATGAATAAGATAGCTGTAGCATCTCCCAGTCACTACCTACAATCACATTGGCTGACTGTTTTCTTTTTTTTCACTAAATATTTTTTTTTTATTATTTCAAATAAGATGTCTTAAACATTACATGAAATAAAGATAAATAACATATTTACAATTCTAAAACATTACTAACTTCAAACCATTATATAACTATTTACATTGGTGTCTATGCAAATAACATTGAAATTCTATATTATATAAAGTTAGAAACATAAGATGATATATCTTCTTCGATATTTTCAAGTATTTCCAGTACTTTCATCCAAGAGTAATAGTAAGAAGTAGATCTTTTAGTTCTGTTCTTCACTGTTAATATTTCCATGTGAGCAACTGTTGTTGTTAAAGTCTCAAATTCCTTGAACGTAGGCTAAGACTCATTTTTCCAGTGTATAGTTATGATTTTACGTGAAATTGCCAATAGTGACCATAGGATTTTAGTGTCTTTTTTGGTACACAGTTTGGAATAGGAGAGTTGAATAAAATTAAAGACTTTGTTAATTGAAAATTATCATTATAAACAGTCTGAAAAAATAATTAATGGATTTCCAGTACATATTGAGACATATACATTCATAAAAACATGCTGCCAATATGCTTTTATCTTGGTATGGCATCTCCAACATTGATCTTCAATAGAATACATTTTGGCTAACCTATGTGGTGTATAGAAACTTCTGTGTAGATATCTCCAAGTGAATAATTGCCAGTATTTTGATAATGTAGAAAATTTGGAAGATTTTAGAATATTACTTTTTCTTCTTCAACTGGAGGATGGTTGTTTATTAAAGTATAATAATCCCAGTATGATTTTTCATGATAGTTTTTGTTTTTTAACAATTTTATAGATATTAGACAAATAACCTGTACCCTGATAAGGCTGTTTTGTGATAAGAATAAGGTATTCAATGAGTTTTGGAGCTTCATGTCTAACTGAAGGTTGCATTTGTTCTATTTTATTTATAAGAAAATGCCTTAGATTTTGTAAAACAGCCAATTGTCTTTATTTATATTATAATTATAAATTATCTGTTCCTTTGTTAGAATTTTCCCTTTCTCTATAAGTTGATGCCAAAAGAGTAATGTTTCTTCTTTAAGTATATTTATTTTAGATATTTGGAATGTATCTAGAATATTTGGTGTAAAAGCTATAGGGAAAATAAGAAAATCCAAGAATTAATATTTGGTATTTTGTTTATATATGTTCTGAACACTGAAAGTGTAGAACTTACATAGTTTGATGGCAATTTATTAATATTATTCCTTTTCCTAAAAATAATCTTTTAACATCCATATAAGGGTGATGGTATTACTGTTAAGTTGTCTTGTATGTGATTATAATTGATTTCTATGTAAATCTGCTCATGGGCTTGTTTCCATATAGGTGTGTATGAATTATTTAACCATAGTGTTATGTTTTTAATAACAGATGAGGTAATATATAAATCAATATCCGTAAATTAATTCCACCATCTTCCCAATCTGGCAAATGTTTATTTAAGGCTATACGGGTTTATTTGGAAACCATAGAAAATTTAAAATTAGTTTATTGTATCTTTGAATAATATATTTGGGAGGTGGCAATGAAAAATTTTGTATTAAGTATAATATTTTGGGAAATATGATTATTTTAATAAGATATAATCTGTCTGCTGTTGAAAAGATATATTTATTCCAGTAACCAATTGTTTGTTCTATTTTGTCTAGTATTTTATTATAGTTAAATATTAGAGAATCTGTTAATTCATTGAGTAGATTTATTCCCAGATATAATAATTTACTTTCTGTTACTATATATTTGGAAAATCTTTGTTTATATTATTTTTTTTTTACAATTACAGGGCATAATTTTAGTTTTGTTTTCATTAAATTTTAAGCCTGAAATATTTTGAAATTTATTCATGGAGTTAAATAGAGCATTCAAAGACTCATTTGCATCTGAGAGAGTTAATAGTATGTCATCAGCAAAGAGTTGGATTTTAAGGTTTAACATTTTATTAATGCAAATGCCCTTTATGTTATTGTTTGATCTGATTTGATTTGCAAAGGGTTCTATGAGTAATGCAAATAATAATGGTGATAAAGGGCAACCTTGTTTAGTTCCCTTTTTATTGTTATAGGCCTGATCTATATGATCCCAGTTTAACATATGCAGTAGATTTTTCATATAGTATTTGGATAAGATTATTAAAATTAGAAGGAAAGTTATATTCTTTTAAAACTAGTGAAAGAAAGTTCCAGTTAACCTAATCAAAAGCTTTATTAATATCTAATGAGATTACATTTAAATTTAGGACTTTATGTTTGCTATAATCTATTAATGTTAGTATTCTTTTAATATTATCTGAAGTATTTCTTCCTTTAATAAAACCTGTTTGATCTTTGTGAATTAAGAAAGGAAGAAAGTGTTTGATCCTATTCATGATATAGCCATAAACATCTTGTAGTCTATATTGAGTAATGATATTGGCCTATATGAGGAACACTGTTTCTCATCTTTATCTGGTTTGATAATTGGGGATATCAATGAATATTTCCAAGAGGGTGGTATATTCAAATCTTTATTGGCTATATCATATACTTTTAATAATAAAGATATGGCTTGATTGGGTATTAATTTATACATTTCTGGTAGCATATTGTCTGGGCCAGGTGCTTTATTTGTCTTGAGCTTTTTAATTTGTGATTTTAATTCTGTCATATTGATTGGTTTGTTTATAATGTCTATTTGTTCTTGTGTTAATTTAATATGAATATTGTTTTCTAAGTATTTTTTATATCCTTAGTAGGTGTATCTTGAGTATTTATGGAATTATCAATGTTAAATTGGAGTCTGAATGCTTCTAAAATATCATTTAGTTCCGTAACTCTTTTGTTAGTATTGGGAATAAATATTTCTTTTATTTGCTTAGATTTAATTATTTTTTGTTCTATTAGTTAAGTATCTCAGGTGTGCTGAATTAGTAGAGTATGAGTTTATTTTTATCTTTTCTAAGTTAATCATAATCTTATGGTGTAGCAATTCTGTATACTTCTTATTGATTTGTGTAAGTTCTTGAACTTGAGTAGCATTACCCTTTTGTATTTCCAGTTTCAATTTATCTGCTTTGTTTTGTAAGTCTAGCATATCTTTATTCCATAACTTCCTTTTATTTATGTACCAGGATAATATCTTCCCATATGTAACTGCTTTTAATGAATCCCAGACATATATTTCTGAAATATCTTCTGTGTAATTTATTTCTAGAAAGTTTTTGATTGTTTCTTCATAAAATTCTTTTGAAATCTCTCAATTTTGTGATATAGGAAGGTATCCTAGTAATGGGATTTGAATAAAATGGTGTAAGCTCTATCTCAAAGACTATGGCATTATGATCAGATAAAGGACAATTTGTGATTTTGACTTTGTCAATTTTGTTATTAGGTCATTGGCAACATATATTCTATCAATTCTAGAGTTAGTTTTATATCTATGAGAATAAAATGTGAAGATTAGTGAGTCTGGTTCTGCAAATTCATTTATATCTTTTAAATACAATGTATCTATAAATTTTGATAGTGCTTTAGAGATGGGTTGTTTTCTTCTTTTGGATTTAGAATCTGTATCTTCTTCATTCATTATACAGTTGAAGTCTCCTGCCAATATCAGGCTACCCTTAGTTAAATGAATTATCTCTTCAAAATGCTGTTTAACTGTTTTTAATCCTAGTCCTGGGATCCAATATAGATTTACTAACATATAGATTCTCTTATTTAACTCTACTGAAACTAGACAAAACATACCTGATGTATCTTGATGAGTAGTAATTATTTTAGGTGTTATAGTTGAGTTGCGAAGTAGTATAGCTACTCCTCTTTTTTGTTTTGTATTGAGAGTTTATTAGTACTGTGTAATTATTAATATTTAAGTTGTTTATATCTCTATCTAATAAGTGTGTCTCTTGTAAAAAGACTATTTGTGGTTTATGTAAGTTTATGCACTTGAATAGGCTTCTCCTTTTATTACTATTATTTAGACCATTAACATTTATGGATAAACATTTCATTTCCTAGTTTTGAGTTTGTTTTATGTGTGAGTTTATGTAAATATTGTTTATTCTTAGTTCCATCTTGGATACAGAATTCAAAAAGTTTTTCTTGTATGATTTTTGCATGTTTCTGAGTGACACCAAAGTGATAGAATAAAAAAAACAAAGAACTTCCAGACTTGTAATTTTAACCTTAAAACCATTCCCTATTGCTATGAGGTAATATACCTCTTCGCTTGGTTAGTGAATCTAACCAAACAAACTTTCTACCCTCACAAATAATATTTGGATCAGTTTCTCTTATCCTCTTAGTTTTAAATAAAGATAATTGAATAATATATTAAGATAATCTAATCAGCTAAAATATATACATATATTCTTTACTCATCTTATTGTAATTCAATAATACTTACTTCTAAGCAGGTTTCAAAAGGTACAAATATTTAGATTAAGGTAGTATCATTTCAAAATAATTTAGGGTATTAATAAACATCATGTTAAAATCTATAACTGTATATTTCATACATCTGTTGAAAACTATTTACTGACATTACTGTATAATACAGTACCATTGTGCAATTGTTTTAGACTACTCAAGTCCGAAACCAGTGTTTAAATTAATATTTGCAAAGTCATATTGGAATAAAAACATGAATAGTTCTGAAACCACATCATATTTCATGTTTAACATAAACTGAAATGCGATACAATGTATAAGTATATTAATATTTCTTTAGTAGACATTAAATATGTTCCTCTGATTGCATTTTTCAGCTTTTCAATGACAATTCCCATGGCTGGAGACAACAAGATCACAATTTAGACAGCTCCCTTATCCAAGAGACCACTCATAATGTTGTTACCTGATTGAGTGTCTTGTTGCCAACACTTCCATCAACCCTCAGAGGGACCCTGCACAATGAAAACTGACACAGTACAGAGGTAAAACTGCAGCGCACTTGACCACACCCTCAAAGCAAACATCTATGTATATCACACATCAACTCCCACAGCTTAGACTGACACCCAACCAGTGAGTCTATCTGCTGACAACAAGTGCTGGAGATACAATCCTGACCTACTCAACACCAGTAATTCAATCCTATGACTGAACAAAAGTATACTGGAGAACACATCAAAACAATGGAAGCTGCCAAGATTCAAACCACCATGTACGAAAATATTACAGGCCAAAATTCCCAACCCATTTTGCAGCAAAGAGACAAAACGTATTCAAACCATGGGGTAACACCTTTACCACGCCAAAAGGTGTCCAAGAAGCTTGTTTTTCCTCCAACATCGGAGGACAGCCACGATGATCCATGCACTGCAAGAGTACCATTTTATCCTGGCAATTGCTTCACGACTGTATACAGAAACATTTAATCCAAATCATTAACTGGCACCACAACAATATTTCTCAGAAAAGCTGTTTTACAGCCAATGACCAGACAGAACGCATCATTGAGAGGATACATTTATCAAATGTCAAGTGCCCCAGCCATAATACAAGTGTCTCCTCAAATCAATCCCCAACGAATCTACTGCCCACCAAACTTGCAGACCAATACTGGCATCCTTTCATGCAGTCACATTGAAACACAAAATACAGGTCCGCTGATCAGGAACAACCAGGCTCTCAACTGCCAGACAACACACCCGCCTGCAGAAAGGTCCAAGAATCATAGTTGCATTGTCAAGCATCCTTGTCCACACTAACAGTAACATGATATACCCGCATACACTAGTATTGTGTCATTCTTGATAATGTAAAAGCCAGGCAATATTATAAGAAGGGTGAAGCCACAACCGGGCAACATAACAAGAAGAGCACAGCCGCAGACACCATACAGATGAGCAAACGGAACAGCATGAGCCATCTAAGGATGGATAGCCCGTTGAGTACCTGCCACAATGCATGCCCATAATGCATGGCAACCCAGTAACAAATTAGGGTGTGGGCTAAGCCTCTCCCTTCCACTCAAATCAGATCCAACACAATATGTGTGTAGAACACAGATGCTTCGACAAAGCCCAAAGCCACATGGGATATAAACATTGTATAATTGACACACCGGTCAAATCCACTGTTGTTATGTTACTCATTATAGTTGCCTATACAATCATTGCTTCCACTTTCTCCATCTAGTATACCATACCGCCATCTAAATGTTTGATTTGCCAAATGCACATCCAACCTTCTTGTTGCATCCCACCTGCCCACCCGAGGGCATACCTTGGCAGCAGGACATCAGTAGTATTCTGCAGGAGCACCAGCGTGGGAAATGGCAAGCCTCTCCAAAACAAACCTGTCAGTTGCTTGACATTTACTAGTTTCTTTAGAGAATTTGTAAAACAGCAGTGATTTTATTTGCTGATGATTAATTTCTGCTTTTTAAACTCTGCTGTATAAAACATAGTAAGGGATAGCTAAAATGTCTGGAAATCTAAACTGATAGAAAGACAAGCAGATATATGTCCTTATCTATCAAGGTGCTAGAAGACATCAGTAGCCATAAACTGAAAGTGCTTCAAAAATAAATATCTGTGTATATTTATATGAACCTTTTATATTATTTATGTTTCCTTAGAAGGAATTTAGGTTTCTGTATCTTTAAATGTGAACCTAGCTTATTTTCTGACTAGACATCAATTAGAAAGAGTCAGGGATGGCGCATACAAGTAAATGCGACAAGTAATAAGTAACTCAAGTTTCTAGTGATGTTTGTGGCTGTTAAATTGTCTCGAGAACCAAGCAGGGAAAAGGTATGAGTTTTTTCTTTTTTCTTTTCCCTCCTCTTATTTGGTGACAAACTCATGTAGTGGCACGCAAGCACTCTAGTTTACGGAGTAGTGTTCACAACTGTCAAACTTTGCATTTTAAACATGCTATGCCTTATTTCTCTACAAAAGAAAAGACAACAGGATATCTAAGCTAGTCACAAGCATATTTCAACTCCGGATGTCTGGAGCCACAACACACATGACTTATAGCCTCAAAATATCACTTAAAACATATTTTTTCACTGGACTATATCAATATGTGCATATGGGTCAAAGGCAGAACATCTTTTAAGATTATTTAAAGTAGTCTTATGATACATCCTAACTGAAATACTTCATTTCAAAAGCAACACATTTCTGCCCAGCATTAGCGTTTATCCAAACAGGGACACTTTTAACTTATAAAAAGTAATATTATCAGGGATGTAACTGATAATAAGTTATATAGCAGCCATTACTATACCTATTAAGCAATATAACCATATACTGATTAAAGTATTATAAGTTAATGAAGATTTTATAAAAAGAAGAGAAAAATAAAAACAACAAAACACAAAGAGAGAAAATAAATAAATAAATAAACTATTTGGGAACATTATTATGCATTGATTACTCTGATTAAGAATATGAAAATAATAGATGGATAATAATGAAAAATAGAGTAATGTTTAAATTATGCTTAGTATATTGATGTGATTTGAGATAAATGTATTTACATTTATGCTAATTTTGACATTTAAAATATAATTGAAAACAGTACCTGTTTTGGTGTAACTTGAAGACAGTAAGAACTTTTCTTTTGTTGTTAGTATTATTATTTAGATTTTTACAGAATATAACATATGTAAAATTATTTGTCCTTTAGTTTTTTTTTCTTTTGCTCAACAGTTTTCCAATTATTTACTTCAGCATTTCTCTTCGCTGTACTTATTGTCCAGTCCATAGATTCTTCATGTGTTAGGATGTTGTTGTTGGTAAGGTATTTTATTGCTGAATCTACTGTTTCAAAGATTTTTATTCCATTTGGTAGAAAAACTTTCAGTCTTGCTGGAAATAAAAGATGGACTTTCAGTTGCTTTTTCTTCAAGGTTTTTTTTATTGGTAGAAATTCTTTTCTTTTTGAAACCACCTTTGTAGAATAATCATTGTCAAATCTTATTAATGAATCATTGTATTTGATGGGAGAATTTGCCCAAGCATTTCTTAATATAAGATCTTTATCTTGTGTAGAAAAAGTCTCACAATTATAGATCTCGGCTTGTTCTTACCCGGAGAAGAAGCATTTCCAGAAGCTGCTAGTGATCTATGCTGCTCTATACCATATGAAAGAGCTTCAGGTATTTTTGTTACATCTGGTATCCAGGTGGTAAGAAAGTTTATCATATTGTCCCCTTCAGATTTTTCTGGTAGACCATATATTCTAATATTATTTCTTCTTGTTCGGTTTTCCATATCATCAAGCTTTTCTAGTAAATATGTGTTCTGTTGAAGTAAGAATTCAGTTTGTTGTTCTTCTATTTGGACTCTAGTGTCAATGTCACTTAATGACTGTTCAATAAGTGATATCTGTCCTTTCTGCTGTGTAAACATTTCTTGAAGCTGTTCCAGTTGTTGTGAGCACTTTTCTTTAAAAGTATCTATTTTATTGTCCATCTTGTCGATTTTTATTGTAAGTTCCTGTATATTTGTAATGAGAGACTGCAGGTCTTTTTGAGAGAAGAGTCTTGTGCTGTATTCCTTAGATGACTCATGCTGTAAAGCTGATATTGGTGCTGATTTTCCAGTAATTAATTTGACAGGAATTATTCAAGTTCTGACAATAAAATTTTTCTTATAGATGCTCAGAGTTATTAGAAATAAGTTAGTAATAAAAATTTCTTCAAATTAAATATTATTTTGTAAAATTCCTGTCAGGAATTGTATTGAGGTAAGAGAGCTGAAATGAAGTGCAGCTATCAGTTCAGCATCCTAGCCACACCCCCCGGCTGACTGTTTTCTGATATTTCACTGTTAAATGAATAAGATAGCTGTAGCATCTCCCAGTCACTACCTACAATCACACTGGCTGACTGTTTTCTGATATTTCACTGTTAAATGAATAAGGTAGCTGTAGCATCTCCCAGTCACTACCTACTATCACATTGGCTGACTGTTTTCTGATATTTCACTGTTAAATGAATAAGATAGCTGTAGCATCTCCTAGTCACTACCTACAATCACATTGGCTGACTGTTTTTATTTTACAGTTTACTGTTATCATGACCTGGGACAATCTACTACATTCACCCTCACTGCGCTTGGGATGACTCCACTCCACTACCCCTATTACCAACCCCCCCAATACTCTAAATTTATACTTTAGCCACTCTTATCCCCCCTCTAGACCTCCTCTTCCTGTGCTAAACCTCCAGTCAAATCTCTCTACCCACTAGCTAGTCACTCCTCTTAAATTACTCATACTGACCTATTACCCCACGCATCCTTTACCTCCTCATACCTCTCACATCTCTTCACCTCCTCACACCTACTGACAAACATCACTTATCCTACTCCTAACTACCTTCCCATGTCACTTCCTGGTAGAACTTATCACTTCCTCACCATAAAACACACCACCAAAGCCCCCCTCCTCTATCCCATCTAAAATGTTCTTCATAACTGGCCTCTCCCATTCTTTGCAGCTTATCTCCTGTCCTCCACTTATCTTTAACTCCCTCACAACATACATCCCAGTCACAGAATGCTACTCATCTTCACTTCTACTTCTCTTCTTCTTCTACTTCTACCATACCTCTGAAATAACTCCCTTTCTATTCAACCACACCTATCCACTCATTCTCAAGATCAAACTTGTGCTACACCCATCTCACCCCCTAAAAACACAGCCAAATATCTAACCTTATACTCCAAAATTCCTTCTCTAACACTCATCTCCAAGAGATTATTCCCATCAGGAGATATCTACCCTAATCCAGGCCCCTCACTAGTTCCTCTCCTGACACTCTACCCCTCTCCCCAACTCCCCCTCCAAATTCTTAACATTATACTCCCTTTACATACATTGCATTCTTAATAAAGTCAGTGAATTCAACTCATGGATTGCCCATTGTTCGCCTGACATAATAACTCTAACAGAAACATGGTTTAAACCCCACAGCACTGACAATGAAATTATTCTGTCTGGATACAACCTCTTCCACCTAGACAGGGCCCCCAAAAAGAAAGAGGTGTATCTTTACTCTATACTGACCAACTTAACATATGCCCTGTCAACATCTCCCTCCCAACTTTCAACCAGCAGAACTCTTAATAGTCAAGTGCAAACTTAACAGCCACAAAAAAATTACAGGTGCTATAATAATATGGGGACATCAACAATGATTGGCAAACCCTCACTCCCAATTCCCTTAACTGCACTATAAATCTGCATGGCTTCACTCAACTCATAACAACCCCAACCCACCTAAGTAAGCCAACCAGCTCTGGCACAATCCTGGACTGGATCCTTGACACCAATCCTAACTTTTAATACAAACCCAAAATACTACCTGATTCTTTAAGTGAAGACTTCCCCATTTACAAACAAAGTTATGCCCTACAACACTGTAAATCACACAAATACAAAGACAATCATACTCTCTCTAACTTCAACCCTGTTTTATTTAATGATAGACACTCCTTCATAAATTGGTCTTTCCTTCTTCATCTACCCCTTGATGAAGATGTACACAAATTCAACACTATATTCCTGGATATTCTCAGCTCCCTGGCTCCCCCTAGAAAAATCCCAATCTGCAGCAAGGATATCAAAGTCCACCCATTCTCTAATACCCGATCAAGATAATGCTTGGAAAAACTGCTTAAAATTTAAATCCCAGACTTACCTACAAAACTACATGCAACTCCATTATACCCCTAAAAAGCAGGTCACCAATGACAAGAAAAACTTTCACCAAGCATCCCAAACAAGCCATGACAGGAATCCCAAAAACTTTGGAACAGCATAAATAAAATTTTCTATCCTGGGAGTGATAGCTCACCTAATCTGCCTCTGGAAACTGCCACCATTTTTAACTCCCACTTTGTTGACTCCATCACCAAATTAACCCATAATAGTAACACCACTAACCCATCCCATCCCCCCTCAACTTATCCAACTATCTGCTCACTCAACCTTTCCCCACTACGTACATAAAAGCTCTCAGGTTATCTGTTCTCCCTCAGCATTTAACCTACCACCCTACGTCCTAAAGATTGCTACTAGCTCTTTAGCTTACCCAGGCTCCATCCTAATTAACCATTCTATCCAAGAATCTTTTGTCTCCTCTAGCTGAAAACAAATTATACCATCCCTAACAACAAGGGGGGCACTCCACTGACATCTCAAATTACTGCTTCATAGCCAGTCTATCCCCCCTCTCTAAGCTACTAGAAAAATGCATTCAAAAGCAGCTCCTGGACTACCTATTGCAGGAAAACCTACTCACACCTACCCAGCATGGTTTCCACCCTAACCATAGCATTACTACTGTTCAAATTTCCTTAAGCCAAACTATCACACAAGCCAGAAACAAGAAGAAAATAGTCTCCTGTCTATTTATATATATCTTCAAAGACTTTGACATGGTCTCCCACTCCAAGCTGCTTACCAAACTATCTGACCTTAATGTCTCTAACCCTTCCCTGTCATGGCTCTCTAGCCACCTCTCAGACAGGTAATAGTCTGTCAAATGGGGCTCTTCCTTCTTCCCCTTTCTCCCTGTCAATATTGGCATATCACAAGAATCCATTCCTGGATCACTACTATTTAACATTTTCACTAACTGTCTTCACACTTCCTGTTCACACTCCTCAGTCATACAGTATGCTGATGACTCAGCTATCATCCCCACCTCTGATAATCTCTCTGACCTCTAGTCATGCACCCAAAACTCCTTTCTCTCTGTTGGAAATTGGCTTACTAACAATCAACTCACACTCAGTCCTAAAAAAAACAAACCTCCTATTTCTCTCAAAGTTCCTTTCTCATCATAAACGATTTACCATCACATCACTTAACAATACTGTTATAAATATTGATACATACACTAAACTATTGGAATGGGTCAATGATGATCAACTTAAATTTGATCTGCACATATTAATCTGTATAAAGAAGACACAGCAAAAACTTGGACTGCTTTATAGAAATAAAAATACCTCACAAACCCACAAAGAAAAAGACCTTCTCTTGCCTCATCTTCTCAGTCTTCTCTAGGCCTTTCCGATCCTGATCAACTTACAATCCTCTCTAAAGACCAAGCTTGAACTCACAATAAAATTGTCATATTCGCTGCAAGTCAACCCCACAACTCTCACCACTGCCTTTCCTTACTAACTTTGAACTGGCTAGAATTCCCCCATCAAGTCTTACCCTCCCAACTGTCTCTTACTCACTCCATCTTAAACAAACCCATCTCCTGCCCTGCCATTTCTTCACTTATGTCCCTATATACCCCCCAACTGCTTTCTTGAAAGCTCTGATCAGTTTCTCTTAGCAATCCATAAGCCAACAAGAACAATAGGACAAAACTTGTATAGCTCCTCAGTTGCCCTAGCTTGGAATAAACTCCCACTGTACATTAGAAATCTTCCTCATGCTCAAAGCATTAAAAAAGCATTAACTGAAACCCTACTAAAATCTCGGATCTGTACAGGCCAAAGCCATAACTGAATCAATTAATGTCTTTCCCTCCACTTTTCCTTACTCTCTTTTATATTCACTAACTTCTACCTTCTGCACTACTTCTCACGTTGCTCACCTGCACTTTTCCACACTGTTTCTCTTCCTGTAATTTCTTTTTAATTTTTTTTGGTAACCACCTTTAACTGCTATTAGCTTTCTCTCTTCCGCCTACTGATGCAACACCATTGTTTGTACCACAATTGTATATGTCTTTTGTCATGCACTTAATCAAACCAGAAGAGTGTCAATCTTGTATTTAAAAGCCTCATATTTAAAAAAAAAAAACTCTTGTAATTACTATTATATCCTGTTTGTAATTTGTGATTTGTTTTTCTTATGGGACTTTCCCCCTAGGCCTCTGCTGAAAATGGGCTATCGCTCAGTCGGAAATACCTAGTCAACAAATGTGAAAATAAATAAAAATAAATAAATAAATAACTTTAAGAAAACAGTGACTTCTGACTAAAAAAAGAAAAATCTCCAGTATGAGCTTTCTATATTTTCCACAGTATCTAAAAGCCTTGTGTCTGTTTGCTGCTGCCTGTATACTTCTACAAACTGATCTGTGCCTGGCCTACACAGCTGTAAATGAGACAGTCCTGCTTGTTCTACTATAAGTGAACAAAATTGGTGGTAACACAATACAAGATTAAAGGAACCTAAATCTATATTGCAATATAAATGAGTTATTTATATCATGTTATCTTTCAGAAAAAAAATACATACTTCTGGAACAAACACTTGCTTTCTTGAAAGCAAAGCAATTCCATTACTACATTTAAATATAACTTAAAGAAATGAATGGGAAGTTCCATATGACTGAGCTGTCCAAAATTTCACAAAGCATCCAGCCTTGCCTCTTACGTCGGGTCTGTTCCTTTTAAATTGTCTGTTCCTTTTAAATTGTCTGGGTTTCTGGCAAATCATTGAGGATTGCATTTACTAAATAATGGCAGACATTCGAGTTTTAGACTTCATATCCTTCAGAAAATGCTATGACCACAAACGCTTTTATTCTAGCTAGTTTCCAAGAGCAATTTTTAAAAATTGTCCATGATTTTGTCCCTTTGCATCCCCCCCCACACACACACACACACACACACACACACACACACACACACACACACACACACACACACACACACACACACACACACACACACACACACACACTTTTTGTTTGGCCAGAATTCTTGAGGAAAGAATTTTCAAGGTATGATCCTAAACCCATAATTTTAATTCAGGACTAACCCTCAAATTCCATGTTGACATCTGGAATAACAAGTTGTCTATAAAAGTGGAACTGCAGTGGCTAGGTTTCAAAAGGCTTAATGATTGTTAGAGAAATGAGAGATGATGTTATTACCCAGAAGTAACCTACAAAATAATTATTCTTGGATGGTTGTTCTCCTGAAAAGCATAGCTGTGTGACATTCTTAATGTAAATGTATTTTTGTTTGACTAAGTACCCAGAATGTGAATAAGTCTTTGAGAACTGAATGCTTAAATAGTGAAGTAAGTATCCAGAGTTACACCAGTTATTCGATGATTTTAATATAGTAAAGGCTTCTTCTGCTTGCAGCTGTAAGCATGTTTAGATCAGAGGAAGAGTCTTCTTTTTTTTTTTGATAGGTCATTAATTTAATTTTGGCAGCAAGATAAGAAACTACAATCTTTGCTTTTCAGCACGCCTTTATTTTCAGTGGAGAGAGTTCTTATGCACATGACATACAGTTGGATGGTTTCAGCTTCAGTACTGTATGGTGATACGAGATTGATACAAACGAGCATTTCAGACTCTTAACGAAGGACTGATAATGGAGTGAAGCTGTTCAAGAAGACTCAGACAGGCCTTGGGTACTCTTGTTGATAATTCCTTCTTTGGCCATCATGTCTCCATAGTAGATCATACAGCCGTTTATCTAGCCCATCTAATTTCCATATATTCAAAGAAATCTTAATTTTCCTTTACTTATATCTTATCAGACCCATCATTAAATATAAATCACTTTTTGGCAAGTATTTATCTTAACAGTTCACACAACTCCAGAGACCTCAGAGAGTCATAACTAAAAATATCAGTGCCCTCAAACATCTTAGCAATCAGGAGAGACTGACAGCCCTTTCTCTGTACTCATTCTCTTACAGAGTCTTCCACGAAGATGCATTTTGCAGCCTTTTGTGCCTTGAAAGATCCAATCCTATTTGTTCTCCTGCACATTCACAGAACTATTGGTATGGTAAATACTTGGTTAAAGGAAATAAACCTTCATCATCAGATAAATAAGACTCATTGGAGAGATAGAGTTATATCCCAATGTATCTCTTACCTTTGGCACAGTCTTCCTTTACATGTCAGAGTAGCACCCTTGCCACCTTCTAGATCAACCTACATAACTGGATGGGAAGCCTCATATTTTCTTATGTTCTGTCTTGTCTTCCCTTCTTTGAGGCCCTAAGGAAATTTTGAATAGGGTATTTTTGCTTGGCTTGACATGGTCTGCAAATTGATTGCTTACTACTTACCTATGAACATATAAGGTGTTTGCTCCATACACAATTCAAAAAAACGTTTACTAATGCTTTAAGATTGGAGTGTGAATCTGCATATGTATGTCTATGCACATGGGCATGATTATACACATGCTCGCATGTGTGCTTGCTTTTATGTGTGTGTGTGTGTGTGTGTGTGTGTGTGTGTGTGTGTGTGTGTGTGTGTGTGTGTGTGTGTGTGTGTGTG
The DNA here is from genome assembly GCF_019279795.1 of Protopterus annectens. Taxonomy (NCBI): domain Eukaryota; kingdom Metazoa; phylum Chordata; order Ceratodontiformes; family Protopteridae; genus Protopterus; species Protopterus annectens. The sequence continues at coordinate 1,271,124,894 of NC_056737.1, forward strand.
TGTCTATGCACATGTGAATGTGCCAGTAAAACATCACCATGCCACTCAACATAACTGGAGCGCAAAGGGTCAAGTAGTATTTATTTATTTATTGCACTGATTTACCAGCACAGTCCATTGTGGCAAAATGCTACCCCTTTTCAGTGTCAGTTCAGAGAGAAATGCTCCAGGAAAATTCCAACATTGCATAAATAACATAGTAAACAGAAGTATACATGTAATGAATAAATATACAAAATTTAAACAGTGTATCATTAATTAATAGCTGCAGCATCTAAAGAGCTAAGAAACTTATTTGGAAATTAACTTGCTAGAATGAGAGAAAAGGAGGAAACGGAAGGATTATTATTAAGAGGTGAGGTAGAGTGTCTTAGGACATGTAGAAGGAAGAAGAGGGAGGAGTAGATGCTAAGGAGGAGCTTTTGCACCAGTAACTAAGGGTAGAGTGCTTGAAAAGAATATTAGAAAGTAATTTGCAGGACATTTATCATCCAGGAGTTGTGCAACATGACTGAAGAGCCCATGGGAAAAGAGGATGAAAGCATAAGCCATTTTCATCATGAGTGGCTTTTATTTAAAAATGAAGGAACAAGTAAGACAAGTGCCCCTGATCATAATGCACGGTCGGTCTGTCGTATAACAGCAGGTAGGCAGCAGTCTACCTTTTTTTTTTTTGTTAAATTATAGTAAACAGAGTGAGGGACTAAATGCAGCATCAGTGACAGATTGAGAGATTTCCAAAATTTCCAAACAACCAGTGACTACATTTAGAATTAAGAGTTAATTAATTTCCTTTACCTTAACCTTTTTTATCCCTAGCCTGTACCAATATGTAGGCAGCTTGCAAAATGACAAATGGAGCATATCCTGTGTGAAGTAACTACAACACTCCCCACAGTATGTAAAGAATGTGAATTACACATCACCCTGTCATTGCATGCTGCTATTATAAATTGGCATTATTTCAAAAAGAAACAGCTTACCATTTTAGGAGAATGTCTTTGTTTAATTTCTGGTCAATTTTTGCATCACTCAGTGCTGATGTGACTAGAAATGCACTGCACACAAGCACAAATGAGTTAATAGATTTATATTAAGCACACTGTATGCACCATGTCTGTGCTACAGTAAATCTACACATAGAACAAAATAAAGAAAATGTTAACAGATTTTATTTGACATGTAGAGAAGGCATATTTCAATGCAAAAAAGTGATATTAGCAAGCCGGCTTTAGGTACCAGCGAACCCTGTGGTCACTGGGGGGCCTCCAACCATAGCAAGTTAACTTATCTTGATATTTTGTAATATGTCTGTCAAATCAACAAATGCTAATACAGCAGTCTTGTAATAAATCAGGTGGGTAATACATCTTAATTATATCTTCTTTAAAATTCAAATATATCTCTGCTTATACTAACAGTGTTTTATCAAGCAACAGCTTTCACAGTTCTATTAAATATTTCACCACTGACATAGTGCCCCTGGCTGAAATAAACCTTGGTGGTGGGCATTCTCTCCACTAAAACCAACAACATATGTAGCTTTAGGTACCTGCAATACCTGTGGCTAAATGGGGCCCCTTAATCATCCTTGACTGTGTGGGGGCCCCACAAAAGTTGCTGCTAGTAGGGAAAACTGAGTTGAAAATATGTATTAATTTCCTGATTATGGTCTTTAACCTGCACAGGGCTGTGATATGATTCTGTTAGGATAAAGCTGATAATGAACATAAGCAAGGTAAGCACTAGAGAGATCAGCAGCCCAGAGAGGCTGATCTCAGTGTCTACCTTGGATTTTAAGAAGAACCGATGCTTCCAGTGTCCAGAGATGGTTTTCTCTTTCAGGGAATTTTATAAATACTGGCAGAACACCAGATACTATAACTCCCAACATTTTTAGTGAAAATTTAATTGCAACAGCAATAACAGCAGAATAAAAGCTCAAAATCAGGGACATGTCCGAAATATTACTCTAATTTATTTTAAAAAATTAATAGAATAACACCTTTTGCATCAGCATACATTTTTGGACAATAAGTATAAAACTATGATGTCTGGATTTATTGGCTGTCTGTAATTCTGAATGATTTATGAACAAATCAAACTTTTTTTTATGAAGGACAGAGCAAAATTATGAGCAAAATCAGGGAAGGTCTGTGTAATCAGGGACAGTGACACGTTTGCATTACTCCTCAATGAGGTAAATAAAAATGATTTACCCCTGCTGCTGTTTAATGACTGCTGAACAGCAATCAATGATCTGGTGTGGCAGCACCAGTGTTGCACAATGTGTTGCTATTTCTAAAATAAATTCAAAACTAGTATTGCTGTGGCGTATGCTTGTGTGTGTGTGTGTGTGTGTGTGTGTGTGTGTGTGTGTGTGTGTGTGTGTGTGTGTGTGTGTGTGTGCATATTTCAAAAATATCAGTGATTTTTATCTGTGCACACACTGAATAATGCCAGGACACATACATTATTCTTATGGTATCAGTAAAAAATGTGGCTAGCAAGTAATTATATTTAAAACATAAGGCATAAAATATATCGCAGAACATTCAGACACTTAGATATTCTAAGCGTCTAGGGGCCCCCACTCCACAGACTATATGAATGGATACAGGGTCTCTTTTAATCATCTTTGACTTTGTGAGGGACCCACAAAAGCAATAGCTAGTCAGGGAAAAATGAGGAGAAAAAATATATTAATTTCTGATTATGTTGTTTAACCTAACAGGCTGTGATATGACCCTGTTAGGATAAAGTTGATAGTCGTGTCTGCTCTCAGCTGCACCCATTCTAAAACCAGGCCTGCTTAGATGTGTGTCTGTGTACAGAAAGCTGTTGTATGTAACGTGTGTGGAGGGGGAATTGTATGTTTTTTATTTATTTAATTTTCATCACAGTCAAATCATAGAGGTATGCACATGTGGTCATTATAACTTGTGTTTTGACTCAGGACAGCAAGGTCATTGTTCTTTTACTTTTCTCACAGACCTCAGAGGTGTAGAAAGAAGGTTACTATAGCTTGTGTATGGGAAGTGTACGGTCCAGGAGCAGCAAAGTAGAATACATTGCTATAATCATTATTTTTATCACTTTCCTCACAATCACACTTCAGACACTTTTACAGGTAGCTGCCTTTTAGCGTTAGAGGTGAGGATGCATGCTATGTATAGGAATAATATGTACATGTCAACAGTCACTTGAAATACACGACTTTGACAATTTGAACTTCTGCTTTCATCCCAGACTAACACCGGAGGGATGTATAGGCAGTCTTTTTTTGGGGAGGTTAGGGAGACAGGCAGTTCCCAGATAGGACCGATGAAACCAGACAACAACTGGCTTGTTAGTTTATTGTGAATTACTCTTTTGTTATTTTTTATCATTAAGCCTTGGGTACATCTTATGACTTCCTTGAAAGAAAAAAAAAATAATACTGAAATTCTTTTCATACTCATTTTGTTTGTTTGCTTGTTTAGGTCACCACTGGATTAAAAGGCTGGGAAAATGCTCTAAAACACATCCCAGAACATGTATAAACTTATAGCTTCTTGGGCCTTGGCTTATTTGAGTTACTTCCTAAATGGTTATTACTGTACTGTCTTGGACAGGAAAGGTGTATTAAAAAGAATGCAAGGAAAACTAAAGCTTAACAGCAACACAGTTTCTTTTCTCAGTCATAATTTCTGTTCAAGCCATCAATGGATGAAAATGTTTTATAAAAAGAAAAAAAAAACTTTAAAATGCACTTCAGAGCATATAGGAAGTTATGGCTTTTTGAAACAGCTGAAGAGTAAGGCAAAATGTAAGGAAAGGAAGAAAAAAGTAATGTGAATGGTATGGGGGGCACACTATGGGGGAAAACAGGGGAAGACTGGAGGGTCTATGTGTCTGGTGATAGGCGTGACTGAAACAGTAGGTCTAGTGTGCCATTTTATGTAAATCTTGACCTGTACATAGAGTTGTTATAATGTATCATTGTTGCAACTAAATGCCAGTAACTGTAAATGTCCCTGTGTGACATGGGCCAACATAGTGTGGTAAGCAGGCCTGTTGTAATGTAAGTGTTTTAGCTACAGGAGATTGTGTGTGCATTACTCCTAAAAGTTTGCAGCATGAACTAAAAGGTTGCTTAGGAAGGGTGGCAGTGACTGGGAAGTGCCAAGGGAGCTCCCAAAATGCTATCACCATACCCAGATATTACTTATGTTTGATAAATAGGATGGCACTGCAGATGGTATAATTGAGCTTGTTTTGCTGATAACCATCTTAAATAACGGTAGTAATTTCAAATTCAAGTGGAACGCTTCAGTGATTCCTGTAATTATCAAACTCTCTGATGAGATGTATTAGATTTTAATTCCTACATGGAATGCAGCACCCTTCAGAGGAAGTTAAAATCTATCTACCGTATACCATAATTTTCAGTGGAGTTTCACAAAAGCCATTCTAGAAGTCTAACCCAGAGTATCAAACAGGCATGGATGTACCATTACTAAAAAAGATCAAATCCCATTAAGTTTTAGGAAACTGTGATTATAACTGATGTCTTTGAAAGTATAATTAGCTGTCATCAGTATGCTTCCTTCCTTTATTTATTTATTTATTTATTTATTTATTCAACATTTGTTTACTGGTAAAGTCCAACTGGGACAGAGCCCATTTTCAGCAGGGACCTGGGGAGAAATGATCCATGTCTTTGGAGTGTGGAAGGAAACCAGAGCACCCAGAGGAAACCCACATGAACACAGGGAGGAGAGGACATGCAGACTCCCTACAGAAGGGACTGGAACCAAGAATCAAACCAGAGAACCTCTTGCTGTGAGGTGACAATGCTAACCCCTAAACTAAAAAATAACTGCCAGCTAAGTTTAATCGGTTTCTATACGGCTTGTTTTTGTAATATACATACAGCCCTATGTTGTTATGCTTATACTGTCATATAATTTTGACTGCAGATCGTGAGTTCTGATTGAACATATATTTATGTGTGTTTAGATACACTGGCATACTTGTGTGTGTGTGTTTGCATGCATAGGCATATGTGTGTATGTGTGTTTGCATACACAGAGATATGTGTCTGTGTGCATGTGCATATGTGTTTGCATGTGCATCTGTGTGTGTGTGTGTGTGTGTGTGTGTGTGTGTGTGTGTGTGTGTGTGTGTGTGTGTGTGTGTGTGTGTGTGTGTCACATTTTATATACCTTGGCATCTTTCAGAAATGTGGGTTCTTAGAAATAATGTGCTGCATGCTAAGAAATTTCTATTTTCATTGCAGTTTACTTTCCTAAGCTACTAGTTAGTCATAGTCAAAGATTAATAGAAATAAGGCATTGTTTTGCTTATATTTTGTTTTGTTTTGTTTTCCCTTGTAGTACAGATCACTAATGTTGACATTAAGAAGCACCTGGGTGGAAAGTTGAAGTGACATGGGTGTTTTTTTTTTTTTCAAAACAGGTTTATTGTTTTAACATATAAGAGAAATATCATAACAATTTTATACAAGTAATTAAAAATAGGTATTATTATAACATTCAACAAAACAACTAAAGTATTTACAAAGACATCCACTACAATCAGATCAATTAATTAAACTAAAATACCATGCTATTGAAATTAAAATTTTTTAACAAATTTTGTAAATTATCCCATACAATATAATAAGATGTTTTTCTATTTGTTCTTGTCCTAATTGTGTTTATTTCCATATGGCACACTATATTCATAACATTTTAAATTCATTGAACGAAGGAGGTGTATCTGAAATCCAATTTCTAGTTATTATTTTCCTAGCCACTGCTAGAATAGACCATAACAAGGGAAGCTTAACCTTTTTAACACTTTGAGGTACAGGTGTGTTGAATAATATAAGAGATTTAGAAATAATGAAATTATCTGTAAAAGAGCCTGCAAAAATTCATTAATTGACTTCCAGTATTCTTTCAATTTTATACAGTCATAAAACATATGAGCCCAGTCAGCATTAATTTCTACATTACATCTCTTACATAAATTATCTTTATTATTTATTTTATTCATCATCAAAGGTGTATAAAAGATCTATGTAAAATTTCCATGTATAAAGTCTCCAGACAATGGAAGACATAGTTCTATAAGCAGATTCCAATATATATTGTTTATCTTGTTGATTTGGTGGGTCCCCATTAATAGAAGTGAAATAATTCCAGTATGAATCTACACTGTAAAAAGTTTCTTGTCTGATAATTTTATGTATGTATGAAAGTTTACCTTTATCAGAAACTTTATGTTGTAAATTTAATATCAAGTAATCGATCAGTGTTGGAATAGATTCTTTAACTGTTATAGACATTAGATCTATTTTATTAATGAGATGTTGTCTAAAGGTCTGAACCTCTAACCAGCAAGTTTCTCTTAGATCAAATTCTTGTTTTAAAAATCTAGATTTTTAACTTTATTATCAGATATCAACTGATACCAGTACTTTAGATCATTATCTATAGCTAAATGAGTTCCTTCAGAAGTAGATGACAAAAGCATACCCTGAGTATACATTATAGGAATACAATAAAATTCCATTCCCTATACTTAGGGTCATGAATATAAAGTTACGATAACTAATAATAATATTTAATGGGTAACAAACCATATGTTTAGGTGTAATAGGTAAAGTACAAAATTCCTTTAGTAACCATAACATGGAGTTATTTACAATCATATTTTTATGTGTTAAGGAGATTTTCATGAAGTGCATACTAATTAGCTCCCAATAATCTTTCCATTTTGACATATGACTGATCTATTAATAAAGTAATAACTTTTACAGTAGAAGAGATAGTATATAAATTAAAGTCTGGAAAAGAAATACCCCCTTGAGACCAGCTATTAGTATGTTTCTTTAATGCAATCCTAGGTCTATTAGGTGTCCATAGGAAATTTAACATTAGTGCATTCAGTTTCTTGATAATTATTTTTGTAGGTGGAAGTATTATTGATTGTATTAAGTATAAAATCTTGGGGAATATTATCATTTTAATAATTGTAAGTCTCTCCTCCGTAGTAAAAAACATATTCTTCCAGGTATTAAAAAGATTTTGTATATTAAGAAAACAGGTATTATAATTATTATATATAATAGATTTAATATCTTTAGATAGTATTATACCTAAATAAGTTATCTGACCTGAATTGGGTACATATTTAGTAAAATCACTAATGAGAATATTTTTTCATGTATATATAGGTAGTATTTTAGTTTTTTCTTCATTGAATATTAAACCAGAAATACTTTTAAAATTCATCATGTTATCAAATAGAGACTGCATAGAAGAATTAGATCCTGCTGATGTAATTAGAACATCATCTGCAAAAAGTTGAATTTTGGATGTTGCATTTTCATCTATTTCAAAACCCTCTATGTCAGTACTGTTTCTGATCATATTAGCCCAAGGCTCCATTACTAAAGTGAATAATAGTGGAGAAAGTGGACATCCTTGTTTTGTACCTTTAAGAATGGGTATTTTTTGTGAAACATATGTTCCTACCTTAATATAAGCCAACGTTCCTTTGTATAAATGCTCAATTAGATTTACAAATGTATCTGGGAAGTTTGTGCACTTCATTAAGGTAAACAGATAGTCCCAACTTACTGAATCAAATGCTGAACTTATATCAAGACTAATAAGTGTTAAATCTTTCTTTTTCCTATTTGCAAAATCTATTAATGTTAAAGTTCTTCTTATATTATCAAAAGTATTTCTATTTACAATGAAGCCTGTCTAATCTATATCTATAATGCCGGGAATGATTGTCTTCAATCTATCAGCAAAAATACTCATAAACATTTTATAATCAACATTAAGTAATGAGATGGGCCGATATGAAGAACATCTAGTTGGATCTTTATTAGGTTTTAAAATTGGCGAAATAAATGTATATTGCCAAGATGGAGGGGTTATTAACTCAGTTTGGGCCAAAATAAAAACCTTATGTATTAATGAATATGTACTTTTAGAAAGGATTTTATATATCTCTGGTATAATACCATCATTACCCGGTGCTTTGTTTGATTTAAGCTTATTTATTTGTGTAATAACCTCTGTATATGAAATACTTTTCTCCAATAGTTTAATCTGTTGTTTATTAAGCTTTTTATTCATGTTTGTGGTTATAAACTCCTTTATTTTATCTTTAGGTTCCATGTTAATGTTATTATGGTTAATTTTGTGAAAGTGATTTCTAAATTCATCTAGTATTTCTGGTATACTAGAAACATTCTTCTTTTTCCTTAGAGAAAAGATTTCTTTGATATGGTTTTATTTATTCAACCTTTTTGTTTTATTTTTAAGTCTATGTAAGTATTTGGGGCTTATTGAATAAGACAAAATTTGTATTCTCTAAAGTTATTTTAACTTTATGAGTTAAAATTTCTTTGTATTTCTCATTTAGTTTGTTTATTTCTTCAATAACTTTCTTGTCCATAATATTTTCTTTATTATTATGTTTATAGGAGTCTAATTTACTTTGACTATCTAACAATTCCTTATCCCAAGATTTCCTTTTATTATTATACCATCTGACACTTTGTCCATATAGATATGATTTTAAGGCATCCCAAACATAAACAATGGAGACTTCAGGAGTATTATTTATGTCTAAAAAATGTTTTACTTCTGAAAGTATATATTCTTTATAGTCTTTTAGTTGAGTTAAGTATGCTGGTATCCTTTTGATCTGAACAGTATGAGTATTTTTTATCATGAATTCAAAAACAATTGAATTATGATCAGATATAGGACATGAAATGATTTTGGAATTAATTAAATCTGTTACCATCTGGTTATAAATAAAGACCCTATCTATTTTTGAATAAGTTTTGTATCTGTTAGAAAAAAAGGTGTGTGGTAATGATTTTGAATCTATCTGATTATTAATATCATTCAAATGATAAGAATTAGCAAAATCATTTAAATGTTTTGC
>NC_056737.1:1271136354-1271256354 GCF_019279795.1 Protopterus annectens
CTAGTGACAAACATTCATTTAGCAGTGTAAATGCATCTAAACATGACAAAACCTTCACAATGTATTTTACAGGTTATTACAGCCTCTATGTAAGTGAAATTAAGCCCAAAATTAAATAAAACTCAATATTTTTGTCCCAACTCAATTTTTATGCAAATCTTATTATTTACTGTGTCTATATGATCAAAAGCATTTCTATATATTAATAAAGAAAAGAAAAAGAGAGTAGAAAGTAAAGGGTGTAAGGCAGAAATAAAAAAATGTAAGAGAAATCTATAAGAAGTATATACAATGGAATATTACTTACTGTTTATATTAATAGAGTTAAAAATAAAACATATTATTTACTACTATTTAGTTCTAATTATTATTAGTTAAAGCATGACAGATTATTTACAAACAAGCATAAGCAATGTAATCAAGAAAGTATAATTAGGAATAGCATTTGAAGAACATATAAACTTTTTACAAGGAATGTTATTATTCTATTAATCATATTTTCATTACTCTTCTCTCCCTGTACTCCCTCCCTTTACCCACTACATAATCTAAATAGAATGTCATTGTTTAAACAAAGAAAAGAAGAAGAAAAAAAAAAATAAAGAAAAAAATGTATCAAATTACTGACCTTTCAGAAAGAGAAACCAGTTGAATCACAACTTGCCATTAAATCTCCAGGTATTTTGACTAGTTATGAAACAAAACATTTCTTTGCACACAGAGAATAACTTTGATTAAATCTTTTCAAAATATTTGTTGCTTCTTGGAAATGCAGGAACTATATTTAAAAAGATTAATAATGAAATAAAATGATGAGAGAAAAAAAAACATAGAACAAATCATTTGTTTTTTAGTCTCTTCTTCTTCTCTGAAGTCTTCCACAAAGTTTCAGTTGCCAGTCTCTTTAATGAAGGACTAGCCCATTCCATTTCTTCTATTTTATCCAAAATCTTATTTTTTTTGATAAACAGTAAAGCAGAGTCTAAGTCATCGAAAATTTTAGGACCATCAGGAAGGAAGATTTTAAGCTTGGCAGGAAACAGAAGGTATGTTTTAAACTGTGCTTTTTAAGCTCCTTAATAGTGGCAGAAAAACTTTTCTTTTAGCTATTACCATGGAAGAATAGTCATTGTCAAAACGCACAGTTGTCTCATTAATCTTAACAGGAGCTTTAGCCCAAGCAGATTTAAGAACCATCTCTTTATCAAAGATGATAGAAATCTAACTATAACTGATCTAGGATAGTTTTTGTTAGAGTTAGTATTAGCTATAGATCTATGTGCTCTTTCGATACCAAAAGAGGATGCTTCTGGTAAGTCTAAAGTTTTAGGGAGCCATGTTGTTAAAAAAAAAGTAATATTGTTACCTTCAATATTTTCTGGCAGTCCAAAAATCCTAATGTTATTGCCTAGATCTATTTTCCAGGTCATCCAGCTTTGTTTGTAAATGTATTTTGTTTCAGCAGAAACTCAATGTTGATTTCCTCTTCTTGTATTCTATTTTCCATGTCATTCACAGCTTCTTCTATGCCTGTCATCTGGATCTTCTGTTGTTGCAGGTCTGTATGTAACAAGTCTATTTGTTTTGTAGTTTTTTTCTATGAAGGTGTCTATTTTAGTATCCATTTTATCCATCTTAGCAGTAAGTTGCTGGATTATAATTATCAGAGACTGAAGTTCTTTCTTGATGCTGGAGTCTTGAGAATTTGTCTTACTGGAACTCATTTCAGACTGATAAACTGACAGGAAAATTTCCAAAGTGATTTCTGACAGGAATATTGTTAAGATTTCCTTTCTCTTTTAGATATAGTTCAAGAACTATATAAAACAAACATATTTAGAAAGAAAATTACTTCAAAAGTTAATTTTTTAAGTAATTAATTCCTGTCAGTGTAATGAAATTGGTGGAGCTGAAGAAATCTGCTGCTATCCTGTGCTCATCCTTGGCCACGCCCCAATGACATGGGTGTTTTGAACTAACTCCCCCACTAGCACCACCATATCATGATGTTATGTATTCTTGAAAGGTACTGGACTCTGAAGCTCAGTCTAATTTAGGCAACGTCTCCATCCCAGTATGCACACGACACATTTACCCCAATGTATATCTTAAGCACAAATTATGGTTTATCACCTCTAGTTCAGAATATCTGGACCTGGTTAGATAACTTTAATTATCTAGAGATGTCTCTTCCATCCACACTAGTCCTCTGGGTTATCTTGTTTCAATTATTTTTTGTACATATAGAGTGATGGCTGCAAGGAGTGTTGGTACAATTGTCACTGATGAGAAGAATTGAAATTTCAACCAGATGAAAAGAACATTTTGCTGTCACTCTAGAGAAAAACATTCATATCTGACCATGTAGCTTCATAGAATATTTCATTTTAATGTAGTTAGTATGAGCAGTGGGTTCTTCACACAAAGTAGATCCCAGTACATCAATTCAGGCTTATAACCCATGAACTGTGTAGCTATAGAATCACTTAATCTCTCAATTAACTCTGTCTAGCATTGTCATGTTCTGCACAGTTCTGCTTAGTAAAGGTATGTTTCTTTACCAGTGGCTGTGAAGTCCATTCTGCCTTGGTGCATATTGTGATTCAAAGTAATTTTGTTTGTCCTTCTTAGAAAATGTTTTCATATCATGCTGCAATGCCCATGCTGAAAATGTGCTTAATAAAGAGTAGGAAAATACTCTACTGACTCCAGTGGCATAGAGTAATAAAGCCCTACCTATGGCCCAGCTGTCCCTTGGTTTGATTAGTGGTACAGACAACTGATACAATGGCATGATGACAATGAGCATGACTGCCCAGGATGTGGTGGTGCTTGCCAATGATGTTGTCTAAGGGAAGGTATGGTCCTTATTGGGGAGTTGTCCTTGGACATGGTCAACGGACAAGGGGTGAAAAGAAAATAGGCCGAGCATATAAAAGAATTACCCCTAGATGGCAGCAAAGATGGCCAAGCTCACAGAACAAGCTTAGAATCCACAACCAGCTCCAGTAATTCTGGACTAAATCCAAAGAGATAGGAGACTGGCTGGCAGACCCGGTTTGGAGTTGGGGAACTAGAGATTGGGCCCGTAAGGATGATGTGCAATGGTAGTGGTGCAATGAGTAGTAAATGCAGTAAAGCCCTGTAGTACTACAGATAAGGAGGTGATTTATTTATTTATTTTGTGGAAGCCTCTTGGGAATCCAGAATGAGGATTATAATCCAGTAAAAATCCTACATGGGTGCACAGAGGATTGTATTCTTCCCAGATATATCGCATCATACTGAACATATGTAAAGCCACCACATTCTGAGGGAAATTCAAATGTCATCCCCCATAGAGAAGGAATCCTAACCAGATCAACCAGACATAATCACATTTAGGTTTCCTTATACCATTATACCAAACTGTAAAAAAAAAAAAACATCGCAAGCAATAACCATCAAGCATGATTTCTGAAACAATAAGGTAGTGTGAGATCCCACATTATCTGTCAGCAAAGAATGGATGTTAAGATTAAGAGATCGAGAAAAAGACAGATCCAGTTCTGGTAAGGAGAGCAGACAGGATGTCCAGTTGTCACCCTTCTGAAAATGTGATGGCCTCTACTGCTCTTCAAATGCTACTCGTGGAGAAAAAACTGTATGATATACTAAGTGTGACCAAAAGCAGTCCAGCCCCAGTTCTTCTGACACCAAAATTATAACTGTTGTACATGGCAGAAAGAAAATCAGGAGAGCCACCTTCTTCCAGGATGACCACATAGATTATAGTATGAGCAGCAGCAAGATGGAAGGCAGGGATGACACATAGTAGTTTCCAAGTAGCATAACAGTGGGAGTTACAGGACAATGTCTGGTCTTGTTCTCAGAGTAATGGTCAGATTTTCTCCTTTATATGGAAGAAGTGTATTAGCCAAAAAAGAATGGTCCTAACACAGAGGAAGGGGCCAGCTTCTTCTTAAGCAGTAAACAACCAACCAATGGAAGACCTAACCAAATAATATCCTACCTCTTTGAAAATAGAGCCCACAAAAAAGCAGATGAGTTATTATTTAAAGGAAGATGACTTCAGCCTCAGCATTGTATGCAAGCACATATATAAGACAGCAGACGCAGTCAAAATGCTGACATAATTCACATAACAGTGGACTACCCATTGTGTAATAATGTATATACTCATTCAATATGTCCTTGCTTAGGTGTCCAAGTCTATTGTCCACAACAGTGTATTGTCTCCATTTAACACAAACTTTCCGGTAACATAAATTCATCTTTAACTATACATTCTTCTAATGACATCTATATTATGTAAACTCATACTTATAGGTATAGTTTTAAAGCTGCATTTTATTTAAAAGCAAATAAAAACAAACTACATTTGTATAACTTGATGCCGGAACTTTTCTCCCCGGGCCTCCACTGAAAATGGACCTGGTCCAGTCAGAATATCCCGGTTAATAAATGTAAAATAAATAAAATAAAATAAATACATTAACTTATATTCTCTTTAGTTTTAGCTATATTAATTATTAATAATAAAATCAGTTTCTTATACTCCCCTAAATGCTGCAGTTAGAATTCCATACAAGTGCAACATGTAGATATTGTTAAACATAGCATGATATTTTGCGATGAAAGATGAGAGATTACAAACTGACATCTATGTATTTTACAGAACTCTGTGGAAAACTCCTGTATTACTTTACTCTCTCCACCATATGTCAGTCCTGCATCTGTTCAACGTATTTTACTTCCTATACTGCAGAATTGATAACTAGCTGTTTGGTTCTCTCTGTAATTCCTCAAATATCTTACGAGATCCAGATTGTTATTTAGATTCAAGTCTCTGTTACTGATGATTAGACTCCTGTGACCATGCCAGTAGTCCAGCCAAGAGAAACTGAAATTAATTTAGTGTTCTTTAGCACTGCACTTTCATGGAGCACTGAAAACATTCCATTCTGCTTTAATAGTAAAGCAACTTCAACAGACAAATTAGTAATGAAAGAAGATGTTATAGTAAAGGCTTATTTTGCTTTTGAGATGGAAGCATTCTCTTTATCGGAATATTTCGCATACATGGCATCTTTCCTCATATTTTACATTCTTTCTCAATAAAACCACATAACACATACCTTCTTGTTATAACTGTGGTCTTCACCACTGAGCTTCAAAGATTAATAGGTTATAGAAGACAACTGGGTCTATTGACTATTTATGCCTAGCCAGTAGCCATCCTTAGATTGTATCTCTGGGAAGGTCAAATGATGGTTGATTAATGGATACCTATCCTATATGCAAGATCTCATTGGAAGGAAGGTAACCTGATGTACTGCTTTATTTGAAGGGGATGTCTGTTCCAAAGGTGAGGAAAGCAGTATGTGATTAGTTTGTCTCTTCTTCATGACTTAACTATGAACATCTATACCACTGAGTTTTGATATTAACAGGGCCACTTGGTTTCTGGAGATACAAGTGATCCAGGACTAATTTTAGGCAGCTCAACTGGCATAAACAGATTAGTTGATAGTACAGCAGCTATATGCTAATACAGCATTTGCAGTCAACTCTAAAGCACTTTCTGTGTGTTATAAAATGCAGCAAAAAGTTGGTGGTGTTGGCAGGTAGATTAAAAAGGCACTGGCCACCAGAATAGCTGACTATGGCTCTGCCTCTGGTTGCCTAATGGTGTGAAATGTAATGCGGAGATCACCATCAAGATTACATAAGAAGCTATATAACAGGATAGTGCTACCAAACTATCCCGGTAGATTACAGTGTTTTTAAGTATACAATCTTCTTTGCTAGAAACATCTGGGTTATTTCTAGTTGTTTGAAATGTCTACTGGGGTGCATTCTGAATGGATATTGTGCTAAGTAAAAGGCCCAATGAATGTTGAATATAAGGGAACAATGACATCTTCAAATCTGGCTGAAATGCCCTTGGCCATTAACTGCACTGTGTACAAGGACTTCCTGGCTTGTGTTGTCACATGATCTTTCAAAGGATAAGGAATTTTCAAACCAACGTTATTAATGGTATTCATATTTTGAAATGGAATATTGACTATAATGTATGCTGTGAGGTGTGGCTGTTGAGGAAATATGACAATATTGCACTTTTTTCATTTAAATTGAGCCTATTTTTAACACATCAGATATTTACAAAAGTAAGTTCTTGCCAAAGGGTTTCAGTATCAAAGGGAGACTTAACAGTGGCTTCCAGTAAACATTGCTAGCCAGAGGTCTTGGGTCAGTCAGAAGGCCTGAAAAGCAAATGCTGAACAACAGGGGTCTCAACAATGATATCTGCAGTGTACAAATCATTGACCCTATAATGTCATCTCATGCCAACAGCACTGTGCTTTTCTGCCCTATATCCAATTTGATATCCAATGGAGGCTATTTTGTAAACATTAATCTTGCTAATTAAAGAACTGTGGATGGTGCCGAATGCCTTGGCCAGGTCAAGGTGTACCATGTGGATAGCATGACCTCCGTTAATAACCTGTCTTACCTTCTCAAAGAAGTTAACCATATTCATTAGAAATTATTAATCTTAACAGAACCAAAGTGTGGTGAGTCCAGTCAGATATGATTTTTGATATCATAGTTTGACAGGTCATTTGCAATATGCTCCATATCTTTGCAAATGAAACTCATTAGAGTGATGGGTCTTTAATTCCAATGATCATTGGTAGGGCCACCCTTGAGGAGTGGCATCATTAATGTGGTGTGACAGACTTCAAGGACAAAGACTGTGACCAAGGTCAGTTTAAACAGTTTACATTTTGGCTTTACTGGAGCTTGTGTATTACTGATTATTAAACAGTCAGGTATATTATCAGGTCCCATGGAGGAGGTATTTTTTATCATGGAAAGTGCCCTCAAAATAACTTAGGGATGTGTCGACTTTGAATGGCTGTCTCTGGGGTATAGTTCACATTGACTTTGTCTGTTAATATGTTGGCAATATCTATTGCGTAAAAAAAGGGCTATTATTTTGAATAAGTTCAGACAACTGTTGGATGTTAATTTCTTAATGTAGTTAATAAAGGATTTGTAGTTGTCCTTTTCAGATGCTAAGCTAAGGTCATAGGCTGCTTTAGTAATTTTCAAGTTTTCATTAATATTTCTAGCATAATCCTTAATATTATTTTTTTGATCTGTCAAATACTTTAAGGTGCTACTTTCTTTTATTGCAGAGTTTACTTATGTTTGTAGACACCTGATACAGTATACTTTTGAATGTCCCATTGTATTGAAATCTGGTTTGGATTATCCAGTCTATTAATTTATCTAGATGGGCATAGAACTCCGTAGTAAAGCTATGTGCTGTCACAATTTTGAGGCTGATGTTTGTATAAGTGAAATCTGAGACTTCACAGAGTTTGATGATGTTAGTATGTTTGAAATAATAAAATTCAGAGATACTGGATTCAGGGTATTTAGATAATTTGAAGGTAAAACTCACTAGATTATGAGCTAATTCATCTGGGGATGGGAATTCTAGGAAGTAGTGCATGAAGATTGCATTTTTGTTAGGACCACACCTGGAATATTATGCCTTCTAGTATGTTTGTTAACAATCTGGTAAAGGAAGTTTTTATTTATTTTAATCTAGGTACTTTTGTGCATATCCTTTGGATGTATAAGCATTTTAGTTTATTATTGAGTAGCTTTTAGAGTCTCAAAAAATAATGGATTTCTTTTTTATATGGAGTTTATCAAGTACTTTTAGGAACCTTACATGAGTTCATGTGGACATAGAGGGAGCCTTGTAGCAGGCTATGAGCTGACAATTTGTTTTGTTTAGTGTGATTTAGTGACTTTGATTTGTGCATTTCTGGGAATCTGCTTGGGCTGATGTGGTCCCTAATAAATTTGAAAATGCCACCATAGTTGTAATCAGGCCTGAAGGCATTTTAAGTGCAAAAACAAGGTATGGTGCAAGTGTTTTCGAAACATTTCAACCAAGTTTTAGTAATAATATAAATATGGAAGTGTTTCACATAGAAGAGACATGCAAGGTTGAAAAGTTTGCTTCTAAGATTTCAGAAAGTAAGCAGACCCTCCCTAATGTGATCCTATTTTGGATTAACTATATTACTCACTTTGGGATGCATGATTTTACCTCATATGCGGAAACTTGGAGATAGAGGTGCAGGCCATCCCTTGCAAAGCATTTAGATCTTTTTAGCATAATCTTCCATACTGACACATACTGGTTCCCCCTGAAATTATATCAGCTGAAGCTAATTAACTTTAATTTGTATCTTGGAATCCTATTTCAGGAAGGGAGGATTTCTCTCAGGACCAGTGTCTTACCTGTATTTGTGACACGCATGAAGAATTCTAGAATGTATCTTTGCATATCCCTCAGAGTTTTGCATTACAAGTCATTTATCTGCACATGGACTACTATGTCATTCATTTTTTTATATTTATTTTTTATTTATCGACATTTGATTCCCGGGAAAGTCAAACTTTGTAGAAGCCCATTTTCAGTGGATGCTTGGGGAGAAAAGCTCAAAATGATTACAAAACATTTTATAATTGTCAAAATAAGACAGTATAATATCTGCAGTTTGAATACTTATAGCAAATTAGACATAATATAAAAACATTGGTTAAGAATTGTTAGGAATCAATACAAGGTATATGACAGTCATTTAATAATTAGAGAAATTGTAGATAGTTTGTAGAGAAATTAAAGGTAAGTTAGTCTAATACGAAAAGGAATTGCAATATGAAGTGAGGGAAGATAGGCTTATGGTATATTTAGAGAGAAAGGGAAGAGAGTTAGATAACAGTAAGGAAGTAAGTAAAGAAGGGAGAGTTGTTCTTCTTTCAGCTTTTCCCGGTTAGGGGTCACTACAGCGGAACTCCAGTCCGCTAATGGTTGGCAGTAGATTTTTACGGTGCCGAGGTGCCAGCTCAACACCCAACCTTCAATGAAGGCATGCCCATTTACGCATGTCCTTTGAATGCCACTCGACCGCATGGAGGACATGCAGACTCCACACAGAAGGTGATCCAGCCGAGAATTGAATGGGAGAACCTCTTGCTGTGAGGCGACAACACTACCGCTGCACCACCATGGCTAGGGAGAGTAAGGAGGTATAAGGGATGAAAAGGGATAGAGTTTATCCTGGTTTTGAGCAAGAACAGAGAGAGATTTTAACTTGGAAGTCTTTCAGACTGGTTTTGAAAGATGGGACAATATAGACCTGATGGATGCAAGTAAGGAGTTTTAGGTCTTATATTTTCATAGGTTCATAGGTTGGTACTAGGCTATCGGCCCTAGGGCCTATACAAGCCTAGCCATAACAATTCCCTGGTTATTTCTTCCCACAGTATTTACTTCCCTGGACCCTGTCTAGCAGGGTGACTGATGTGATTGCCAGGCTGAATTTCCTATCTCCCATCCAGTCGTCAAGGTTCCTTTTGAAGAGGGCCAAAGAGGCGCTCTACTTGACATGTATGTGCAGTCTATTCCAGAGTGTGGGGAGGTCTGGGTCAGGAACCTTCCCTACAGCATGTTTTGTTCATTGTGATGACAAGGTTTAGATCCCTTAGCAACCTTGTACGAGTACAAGCAATGCCCAGAAGATTTTGCTAGGTTTGTAGACAGACAGGAGTTCTTAGACACTGGATCGCAATGACAAACTGGGTAGATAGTTGTTTATAATATTTGTTAGTGCTAAACAAGTGGTGGATGCTTGATAATTTTATAGATGGTAAGAAGTTAAGTATATGTTAGTTGATGTGGCAGTTCTAAGCAATTAAGGCTTTTCAGTGCTATACAGTAGTGGGTTCTAAAAGGGGTATGTGCTGCAAATATAGCAAATGTGTTGCAGCATTGTTCAAGTTTTAATTTTTGTGAAGGCTGGAGGTTAGTAAGGATGAGAGCACCATAAAGAAGAGCGGGGAGGAGAAAAGCAGTGGCAAGTGTAATTTTAATTGCGTTGACAAGACATTTTTTGGCTCTGTAAAACATCCCTAGTTTTTGATGAGTGTTTCCTATGCAATTTTGTATATGCAAGTCGAATGTAAGATTATCATCACTATTATCCCCTAATAGTTGCTATGCGAAGTGAAATCAATGGTTGTATTATTAAGAAGAGGACTTTAAATTTTGTTTTTTTCACGAGAGAGGGATTTGGGGAAAAATTAGTAGTTTGGTGTTTTTTGGGCTGAACATGGGTAACCTCTCTTAGTTCAAACCTCAAACTTTCTCCGAATGCCTAAAAATTACTGACTGGACTGCCCTAAGAACCCTGCCTCTTGACAATGCCATCAGCAATGAATGAAACCTACTCAACAACCACGCTCCTCTAAGACCCAAATATGTCAATGCTAAAGCCTCTCCCTGGCTATCAAAAGAAACTAAACTAGCCATGCTCCAAAGAGACAAAAATGGAAGCAATACCAAAGAAACAAACAGGCTAACTTTCTACTTGAATTCAAACAACTCCACAACTCCGTGAAAAAAGCTAATAACTAGGGACCACAAAGCATACTACTCCAAACTTCAATACGAACACTCAACCAACCCTAGAAATTTCTGGAACACTATCTCCTCCCTCCTCCACCCAAGAAATAAAGATAACCCCTGTCCCAACCCCAACCTCACCAATCTTGAAAATTGACACCCTACTCAACTCCTTCTTTGTGGATTGTATAGCTAAATTGTCCTCCTCCTTCCCTCACCCCCCCACCTAATCCCAACCCGCCTGCCCCCATCCCTCTGATCTCATACCTCCTTCCTCCCCCTTCAACCTAAAACCCATCCCCAGAAGTACAAAAAAAAACTACTCTAACTTAAACCTTCCCACAATGCACCTGATAATATATCATCAGCCTTCCTCAGAATATCTGCTGATAGCATTGCCTTTCCCATTTCCATTAATAAACAGATCCATCAAAGAATCCTATGGCCCTTTTATCTGGCAACATGCATACATCATCCCACTCCGTAAGGGAGATAAAAACACTGACACCACCAATTTCAAATCCTTTCCCTACTCTCTAAAATCATGGAAAAATGTATCCATTCACAACTTATGCCATACCTAACACACACTAACCTTTTCACCCCCACTCAACACAGCTTCTGCCCTGGCCATAGTGCCATGACTGCCCTCCATACCTTTCTCAAGGCCATTAACCAAGCACATGACTCTGGCAAATTTATATCTACCCTGTCCCTAGACCAATATAAAGCTTTTGACACCATCTCCCACCCCTTACTCAACCTCTCTTCTTCCACCATAGCCTGGTTCTCTAGCTACCTCTCTGAACGAAAACAAGTGGATCAATGGAAATCCTCACCCTCTCTCTTCCTACAGACTCCCACCAGTGTGCCCCAAGGTTCTGTTCTAGGCCCTTTACTCTTCAATATATTTATCAATAATGATCACCCCACCATCCCTGATTCCTCACTAATCCTGTATGCAGATGATTCAACAATCATCTGCTCAGCATACTCCCCCTCAGACCTACTTCTAAAAACCAAATCAGCCTTCTCTAAAACTGAAACCTTGATGCAAAACAATCACCTGGCCCTAAACGCAAATAAAACTAAACTGCTGATCTGTTCTCCCTCTAGAAACTCCCCTATTGACAAAAAACTTCTTCTCTATACTCAGTCAGAATAATGTCCCCATCGAAATTGTATCAAATACTAAACTGCTCTGTGTTATCATTGATGAACATATAAAATTCGACACCCATAGCCAAACTATCATAAAAAAAAAACACCAAAAATTAGGACTCCTGTACAGACAGAACCGCTATCTCACCCCTCCACCAGAAAAACCCTAGCCTCCTCCTGCCTTCTCCCCTTTCTCATGTCTGCTGCTCCTCTGCTAACCAATCTCCAACTCAGCCTACAATCCAAACTAGAATCCTGCTACAATAAAATAAACAAATTTGCCACCCATTCAAAAAACTCATCCCACCATTGCCACTCTCTCCATACTCTGCAATGGCTTGAACTACCTAATTACCTGAACTTCCTCAAACTCACCAATGCCCACAAGTTCATCTTCAACCCTTCCGGCTGCCCCTCTTTTGCTACCACCTTAAGCCCCTATATTCCTGACCTCTCACTCAGATCAAAAAACCAAAACCTTTTACAAATCTACAAACCTTCATGACCCCCTGGCCACCTGCTGATATCCTACTCTATATGTAAACTGTGGAACTCTCTCCCTCTCTCCCTTCTCAACAGTCCAAACCACACCAACTTCAAATATCTTTTCTTCTCCTACCTATCTTCAAAGTGGACATGCTCATGCCACTCTCCAACATAACTTCTCCTGTAACTACTCTCATCTCCACCCCCTGCTACACCTACTTCTCATACCATTACTTTGTCTACTACTACACTCCATTAAACCAATACTGGACAGCCTTTTGTTGTACCTTGGCTAACCTTGTTAAATTTTCTTATACCAGTAAATGTATCTAACTTTGTACATATGTCCTATTATTTGTGTTTCTTTGCATGATTGTATTATACCTCATATGTATTATGCTGCATTTTCAGCTTGATTTAGATGATTATACTGCTTTGTGTATACCTTGATACAGCACTCTTATAGATAGCACCCCAAAAAGGCAAACCCCCATTTCTCGGTCACCCACATCCCCCGGAATCTCTTTTAAAGTTTTTTTGTCTAGTCCTTCTAGCATGCCGAGGGATCAGTTGCTAGTGTCCTCTCCTGCTCAGCTGGTGAACCTGGGAATATTGAGGCAATGTTACAATTGCCTCATGTACACAGACAACCCTCTCCTCCTCCCACAAAACACAAATACATGCGAGAGATGCAACTATACGGCCAAACTGGAGGCTGAGCTCTCTCAACATAGGACTGGCAAGACCAGTCAGGAGTAGAAGGTTACCACACACACTATAGACCCAGTCTCACATAGTACCATCACAACCTCAAATCATACACATAAACACACAAAGACATACTCGGCTCTGATCAAAAATCTACCAAAACAGCAGAGGCCACCAAAGCAGACACCCAAACAACCACCACCTCAGAACACAACACCTGCAACACATAGACCTCACAGTCAGAGTGTCAAACAGTCACAGCCCTTAAGGCCAAACACAATGCCAGACACACTAGTCATTGGTGACTCCATAGTCAGACACACTGACATCCCGCTCACCAGACTGAGTAAGGAGAAGGTCACAGTAAGCTGCCTGTCGGGTGCTAGAATCCGCCACATAACGCAAGCACTCAGGTCTCTCAACAGCAGGTACAAATGACTCAGTCATTGTCCACGCTGGTGTAAGCGACCTGAGGCGTACCTCCTTGGACTACATGAAAAGAGACATTGAGGAGCTCTCTGATTATGTAGCCCAGGCAGGTATGACCCTGACCTTGAGCAGTATCCTACCTTCACCAAGAATGATGCCACAATACAGAGATAAGATGATCAGCTTTAACAATTGGCTTAAACTCTGGTGTCATTCAAAGGGGATCCAATGTCTGTCTGCCTGGGATGACATGCTGGACAAGCCACGCTGCATGAGGGCGGCTTTCACCTGTCACCCTGGGATTCGGATATTGGCAAAGGCTCTTGCCACCCCATAGTGCCTTTTTAGGCAAGGCTCAAATTCTAAACCTACCACCCTAGAACACAAAAAGGAAAAACTAAGGGTAATGCTGCTCAATGCCAGAAGTCTAAATCTCAAAATGCACGCACTCGAGGCCCTTCTCAGTATGGAGAACATCGATGTCTGTGCAGTGACAGAAACCTGGTTCAAGGCTCCTGAGAGCACCCCAGCACTATCAGGTTTTACCTCTTATCATGCGTTCCGGCCCCAAAATCCGGACAATACCAAGAAAGGAGGGTATCCATATTCATCAAAGACACCCACACCTCAAGACTGGTGGCAACGCGATGCATCGGAGACCATCCAGGTGCAATTAACCATAGGCAAGACTGCTCTGCAAATTGTAGCATGTTACAGGCCACCCTCACAAACTCAGGAACCTCACATGGCCTTCCTGAAAACACTAGAGGGATAAATGTATCACCAAACACCATCATACTAGGTGACTTCAATTACCCTAATATAGACTGGGAACACTACTCAAGCCCAAACACCCTAGCCCAAAAGTTCCTGGCATTCATAAACTCAAATGCCATGGAACAACTAGTCACCATCCCCACAAGAGGAGAAAACATACTTGATCTCATCATCACGAACATGGGAGCACAATGTTCAACACCGGAAGCATACCCCTCACTGGTGAGATCAGATCACAAACTAATCTCGCTGGAGGTCCTCATCCCACCCCACCTGAAATAAAAAGACCACAGTAAAGAACTTCTCGAAGCCGACTTCACACTTCTAAAGACTAGTGTGGTCTCCTTTAAGGCCCCGAGCCAAGGAAAACAGTACTCAAGCAGCTGAATCACTTACAAATGCCTTCTACCAGCACCTGCAGGACTGCATGGATAAGGCAATCCCAAGCAAAACAAAGACTCTTTGTACCAAAGGCAAGCGTCCAGTCTGGTGGACCCCAGCCATAAACAAACTCTACAACAAAGGAGGAAGCTACTACAAGATAGAGCAAAATCCTTAAAAGGAAAGACACCCTTGATCACTATAAGTAAAAAACTAAGAGCTCTCATAAAATCATCCAAAGCAAATTTTGAGATAAAAATAGCTAAAGACTCAAAAGACAATCATAAGGCCTTCTTTAGCTATGTTAGAAACCTGGGAGGAAACTCCCAGATATGCTCAGAACTAGTTAAAATGATGTGAAGATTACTGATCCTACAGACATTGCCAACATACTGGCTGACAGGTTCAGTGCAAACTTCTCCCCTCCCCCCCAAAAGGAGAGATATCTATACCAAGCGATTGCAGCCCCCCAAACATCTCCAACGCCCAAGTGAGAACTGCTCTCTACAAAGCAGAAAACACAGCATCCATGGGACCTGATGGTGTCCCCGGCTGTGTGCTCCACGAACTCAATGAGGAATTAAACCCACAGCTAGGACAGCTGTTTAATCATAGTCTTACCTCTGGATACGTACCCAGGGAGTGGCGCACTGCAACTGTGGTCCCACTTCACAAAGGCGGTGCCTCCACCGACCCTGGAAATTACCGGCCCATTAGTTTGACAAGCCTTATCTGCAAAGCCATGGAGAGGATCATAATGGACCTCATAAATAAAGACATAGGGAATTTGCAGACTTTGGATCCATCCCAGTTTGGCTTTGTCAAAGGCAGATCATGCCTTCTAAACTTGGTTGACTTTTTCGAAACAGTCACCAAAGCCATTGATGAGGAAAGGCAGTCCATACAGCCTACCTCGATCTGGCGAAGGCCTTGATACAATACCCCACTCGGGTATCATTGAAAACTCATCAGCTTAAATGTTAACCCATACATCACAAGATGGG
This sequence comes from Protopterus annectens, assembly GCF_019279795.1. Lineage (NCBI taxonomy): Eukaryota > Metazoa > Chordata > Ceratodontiformes > Protopteridae > Protopterus > Protopterus annectens. The sequence goes on from NC_056737.1 coordinate 1,271,151,799, forward strand.
TTGCAAACTGGCTGAGTGCCAGAACCCACAGGGTCAGAGTTGCTGGCGCCATGTCAGACTCAAAGCCTGTCACAAGTGGTGTACCACAGGGCTCAGTCCTGGGCCCACTCTTGTTTGGCATCTACTTTACCAAAGTACAAGCAAACACAGGAGGGTTATGGCTGACAAAGTTTGCAGATGACTGCAAACTGGCGCCATAGTAGAAAACACATCTGACACAGATATCCTTCAGAAGGGTCTCACAGAAAGCGGATAACTGGTGCCAGAGCCATGGCCTAAAGTTAAATGCCAAAAATGCATAGTCATACCCTTCGGGAAAAACAAGGTTACCCTAGCTACCAAATAGGTGGCAATCCACTGAGCACAGAAGAAGTTATCAGGGACCTGGGGACCCAGGTTGATAGTAGTCTGTCATTCGACACCCATGTAGCTAAAGTAGTTAGGAAGACCTTCTACATTGCCCACCTTATCATGAAGGGATTCTCATCTAGATCAAGGGAGGTCATAGTCTCCCTATACTCATCACTCATCAGACCAATGATTGAGTACAATGCCCCATTCGAATGTATCTGACCCGACACTTGCAGCAGCTGGAGAGGCCACAAAGTTCCTCACCAAAAGGATAAAGGGTCTCAAACATCTGTCCTATGCTGCCCGACTGAAAGAACTCCAGCTCTATTCAGTAAACACGCTTGCTCAGAGGTGACCTTTGCCTAACATACAAGGCCATGTCAAACCCAGATTTGATGAATATGCTTCACCTCAAAAATCTAGATCCGTCAGAGCCACAAGGCGGGAGACTTAAACCTCGACACGGCTATTAATAGGACGTGCTGGAGGGATAGATTCATCACCCAAAGACTCCCTATGCTGTGGAATAAAATCCCGGTATATGTGAGGCAGAGCACCTCGCTGGCCTTGTTCAAGAGAAATCTTGACCAATGGATGGGAGATCGCAGATATACCCCAGGGATTACCTCAGTGTCACTGCTCAACAGAGGCACAGCAAAATAATGGGTATAGTTCCCCATACTAAAGGGGTAGCGTAAGCCACAAAACTATGGGCTAGGCTTGTAAATGCCCTCGGGCAGATAGCCTAGTATGAACCTATGAACCTATGAACCTGTAATTGTTCATTGGAGCTTTTCTTCCCGGACCTCTACTGAAAATGGGCTCTTCTTGGCCAAGTGGACTTACCCGGTCATCAAATTGAAAATAAAAATAAAATAAAATAAAAAATCCAATTTTTCTGTATTCTGCATTAACAATTGACTCTTTTTGATAGCCAAATTGCATTATTTTCTTTCAATCTCTTCCTTCTAGGAGGTGCAAGGCCATTTAGGGTATTTAGAAAAGTCATATTGAATTCAATTACAGCATCGTCTAAGGGAAAGATTTTTAGGAAGTTCCAGTCAATAGATGATAATGTAGTAATAAATATTTCTGGATTATATTTGGAAAGTTTACATACTGTTTTATAAATATGTTTAACTGGATAAGTGAGATATCTAAGTCATATAGACTGGAGGAAGGCAATAATAACCTCTATGTAACTGAATTTTGGTGTTGGTTTGCTGTCGGGGGAAATGTGGCAGGTACTGGGAAATATTAAAGCAATACCACTAACTTTCATCTTTATACTGTCTTGACAAATGAGGTATAACTTCAAAGTTGTTTAGCTGGATTTAAACCAAGTTTCAGTTACAGCAGGAATGCCAAGCTAATGTTGGGTAAGCAGGCATGCAGTTTAGCAGTTTCATTTTTATACTTCTAACATTTATTGTAGCAAAAATTAGATCACCAGGGCTGGGGATTGGCTGTTTTGGGGTTACAGAAGTATGTGGGAGCGAATTATCTTTATGTTCATTGCGATAGGTAGGGCTGGAATTAGAGTGTATATCTCCTTCTAGAAGGATTTTGTTATACTGGAGAATTATGCATACTTGATTTTTGGAGAGGAATCTTGCACTTAATTTTGTTTGGTTTGAGTTGAAATGCAAGTAATCAGCCTATATTTGGAATAAAGGTATGGGGGAATATTAAACAGGTTTGGTGCAATGTGTGGAGAGTGTAAAGAGGAAATATGGATAGGTGGTTGGGATAGAGATGGACAGATGTTGAGAGATATTACTGAGTCATGGTAGGATTAAAACTGGCACAGTAGGAGGAGAAGAACAGAGATACGCTGAAGAGTGGAATGAGTAAGTACAGGTATTTCATAGATGTCAAGTAGTGGAAAAGTAACAATAAAGACGGAAACATGAAGTTGCAGGACAGTAGGAGACTCAGTGATATCATGGCTATTTTTATTAGCTCAGAGGGTCAAAAAAGCTCTTGAGATATCAAAGATCCTGGCATCAGAAAGGCAACTCACCATCACTCTTTTTTTCTCCAGTCTAGTGAATGGAGAGTCAATATACCTAACTATGGAGTGACTGATTACTAAAGTATTATTACTTGTTGAGAGTCAGAACTGATCATGATTTAATTCTTGGTGAATCAATGACCTGAGAGCTTAAATATGCTGTATTGCGGGATATTCCAAAATGAGATAAAATTTGTTCTGTATTTATTTAGTTGTCTTTGTTTACTGCAAAACTCCAAGAAAGAGATTTTCAGTGGAGGCCCATAGAAAAACATTCAGAATAGTATATAATCAGAAAAAAAGTACATCCTACGTTACAATCATACACTCAAAGACAACATTTGTTACATTAGCATATACATTTAATGCAGTATTTACAGTAAAGAAAGTGTGCATAAACTAGTTATTACATTCATACATAGATAAACATTGATACACTGGCATATATGCAACATGTTCCTTTACAATCATAAAAGAGTTAGAGACAATATTTATTACATAGGTTAACAATTGTTACTTATATATATATATATATATATATATATATATATATATATAGATTGAGACTTGATATTTGTCATTGGGTTGTACGTGATTAGCATGTAGTTATGTGAGTTACGGTGAAGATGCATCTAGAAAGATATATTTAGGAATACTGTGAGAGCTAAAAGTGAGTTGCATTAATATTTGGCAAAACATAGGATTGAGAGGTAGTACATGCACAAAGTGAGCAAGGATGTATTACTGGGATGTAGGGGAAGTGATAACATTATTAGCAACATCGTATTAAAGGAGAGAAATGAAAATATTTCTGATTCATGATATCATTTTTAATTATTTCTTTCATAGACTATCTTACTGTTTCAGCTTCTCATCAACAGCCTTATCTAGTAACTATTTGAATAAGTATCATATTTAAAACTGACTTCTCTTCTTTAGTATATGTCAGTATGTATTTTAAAAGGTGCCAATTAAAGAGTTGTGAACGTGAATTTATATGTCAAATGATACCCAGTCATCAAACCAATGTACTAAATATAGCACAAGCCAAATCACTTTTCAGAGCAGCTTAAGGATGTAAAATCAAGATAATGAAGGGATGATATAACTCTAACACATGATACACATAAAACTGTATTACATATATCACATACTGCTTTCATATGTTTTATATATATATAATAAGTTTAATATAAAGAAACAAAAAGCATCTTCACAATTCAAAGATCTTAAAAAGTATTAAATGTAACATTGTATAAATAAAATATGGTCATGTACTGAGCATGGTGGTGCTGCAGTAGCGTTGTCGCCTCACAGTTAGACGTTGTCCATTCGATTCTCAGTTAGAGTGTCTTCTGTGTGGCGACATGCGTGAATGGGCATTCCTTCGTTGAAGGTTGTGCGTTAGGCCTGGCAAGCCAGTACGTAAAAATCTACTGCCAATTATTAGCAGACCGGAGTTCCTCTGTGGCGACCCATAACTGGGAAAAGTTGAAAGACACAAACAAACAAACTGAGCATATACAATTATTGAGTAAATTGCACAAACTTCATGCTCATGCCAGCAAGCATTATCCATTTACATTATATGTAGTGCCATAAGACATTGTGTTTAATTGTCATTATGAATATCACTTTGTAAAGTAATAATGTAGCTCATCTCAAGATTAGTATAGAAAAACAGCATAATCTCTTCCACAAAAACATTGCATCTAAAATCTTATATAGAGTAATAATATATTCCTTGACACTATCATATTTAGAGGCAACATAAGATGGAGTAAGTTACAAACTAAATTTAGATTGAAATGTGAATAAAACTTATTTTCATGCCAAACCAAACTTCTGCTTATTACACAAATAATAAGATTCATTCCTTTGCATCGTAGAACTAGAACTCTTACATCAAGGTAGAATTCAGAAATGCATAATGCACTGTAAAATCTAGTCTGAAGCAAAACTCCACACTGCATTCTTCCTAGTGATTCCACATTGCTAAGAGGCAATATTCTGTAGTGCCACATGTGTATCACTGGCAACGGCTACATGTAAATACAGCTATTCAGTTCACAGTTAATGCTAATTATCCATGTAGGCTTTCCTAAATCCTTTCAACAGGATTAAGATGGTACAGTAGAACAATACATATAATAGCTGTAGCATGAGATTTGGAGATCACATTTTTAATCCAAAACAGGATCATATTAATGTTTCTCTTAAATGCCATCTTTTGACAGAGTACATATATGATTTGACAGCTTTGGCTGGTAACTACGGCAAATCCATCTGTGTAGGTGTGTCTGTGTGTGTGTGTGTGTGTGTGTGTGTGTGTGTGTGTGTGTGTGTGTGTGTGTATATACACACATATAAAAAGGTATGATTTAAGCTGTCTGTAGTCTGTATGTACATGTGTGTGTCTATGTGTGCATGCATATGTAAGGGCATGATTTCAGCTGTCTCCATCTGCTTGTGTGTGTGTGTGTGTGTGTGTGCGTGTGTGTGTGTGTGTGTGTGTGTATGTGTGTGTGTGTGTGTGTGTGTGTGTGTGTGTGTGTGTGTGTGTGTGTGTGTATGATGTAAGGGCATGATTTCAGCTGTCTACGTGTGTTGTGTGTGTGTGTGTGTGTGTGTGTGTGTGTGTGTGTGTGTGTGTGTGTGTGTGTGTGTGTGTGTGTCTGTGTGTGTGCATGTGCTGCAGTGCACATTTTAACAGTGAAATACACTAGCGAGGCTACCTTTAACTGTCCAGTGTTACATTTGGAGAGATGATAATGAGCCCCTTATGAGATGTTGCTCCATGCAGCTTTAACATCACTCTGAATTACATTATATCACTGTCAAGCTGTTGTACACAATGGTATTGCACAACACACATTTTTTTTAATCCTAGCCAAAATGTTGAATAACATATCATAAAAGGAAACTCATCTAAAGTCTTGTTTTATCATTAAGATGTTTACACCATCTCTACCACATTAGTCGTCTCCAAGACAAATTAGATCTCATTATAAAACTCATCTCAAAATAATTGCGATCATACAATGATCCAAGAAACCAAACATCCACTTCAATCATTTTAGCATTATTCAAAATAAGCACAGGTAAATATGCAAACACGATGTGATCCAGAACATTATTTCTCTGTGTATGACAAGAAAAAGAGTGCAGGAACAGCTAAGGTACATACATGTTCCCAGAATGAAGTCAGTGCATCTGACTCAAATCTTTTGAGTGCAAATTCCTTCACAATGTCTACTCAAGGCACTTAACATAGAAACATTCGAAACATTCAGCACCATATAGCTACTTAAGACATTATTCTATATGGGGTGCCAAACCTTGTAAATGTTTTTTTTTAAATGCCATTTTGTAACATAGCACTTAACTATTTTCATTTTATTTTTCTCATAAAAAACTGCAACATACTTGTTAGTGGAAAGTATCAGTCCTGCGGAACTCATATGACTGTTAAGGATCTTAGAATTATATGTGATCTGGGGATCTTCCATAGGGGCAAAATGATTCAACAGACATAACAGATTTTCACCACACTGCATTCTAATCCAAAAGAATCAGTAAAAGTGTGAACTTTAAAGTGGAGTTCTTATAATGACAATGTATTACTGTATTTATTTGACATATGTTTACTGGGAAAGTCCACCTGGCATAATAATTCATTTTCAGTAGAGGGCATATAGAAAAGTGTCAGCTTGATATTATTCATTTATTAACATTTGTTTATCGTGAAAGTCTGACTGGATCACAAGAACCCATGTTCAGTGGAGGCCAGGCGAGAAAAGCTCCATTTAACAGAGAAAATAAAAGTATTTTTTCAGACACTGATTGAAACACAGTTGAAATCATTTCAAAAATAATCAGCAATATTATAAGGCATAGAGATACAACAAACATATGTAACAAAGAGGCGATGAGAAAAAGCAAAGCAAGATATTGTATACAGCTCTGGAGTGTGTCCTTTTGCAAATCACAGTAGTAAGTCAAAGCCATTTGTTTAGTTTAATTGTAACTATAAAGGGAGAGAAAGATTAGGATAGATTAATATAAATGGGAAGGTGATAGGAAAAGGTTATGTAAAGTGGTACAGAGGGTAGGATCACCAGGTGAAGATGAGGAACTGGAGATGTGCAGAAAATCTGTACAGACAGGGCTGGAGACAAGTAGACAAGACTGATGTTCAGCCTGGGGTAAAGCATGAGCAGATCCATGGGTTTGATAGGTGGCCTTTCAGAAGATGCCTTGAAGGAAGGATGGCAAGTTACAATTCTAATACCTTGTGGAACAGAATTCCATTGTTTGGCAACAGAGTAGCAGTAAAGGCTACTTCCAATTGCTTTTGGAGGTTTATAACTGGTGAGCATTTGATCATCATTAGAATGACGGTGCCTGTTGGGTGATGGGAATAAAAAATAGAGCTTATTGCAGAACAGGCATGGGGTTTATAAATGATGTTGTGAGTAGTAGCTAATTATACAAAGTTCAGGTGCTGGGATAGTTCAAGCTAGTTCAAAGGGCCTGCCAGTGATGTATATAGTATTGTCTATCATCAGAAAATTTAGCAACTTTGTTGTAGCATATTTCAAGCTTACTTTTTACAGATACCTGTACGTTGGTAAGAATTTGAGCACTATATAAGAGTGAGGAAGGAGGTATGTGGTTGGTAAGATGGTTTTAGCAGAGTTAGTAAGAAACTTTTTTTATGTCTATAACATATTCTGGTGATTTTTTATTCAATTATTTTGAATGTGGAGTTCAAATCTGAGGTTGCCATCAATTGTCACCCCCACCAGTTTTGTATGGGATACAGTTTATATCTATGTATTGTTAAGTAAGAAGATTAGGAAGCTGGATGTGCTCTGGGAAGGAAATGGAGTAGTTTTGTTTTTTTGGAGCTGAGTAATAATTGGGCATTGTGAAGCCAGTTTTCAGACATGAAGGCTTCTTGTGTGATTTCCAGAGGATGTACCAGAGCATCAGGTGGTCATATTACTAATGAATAATCAGCATACTGTGATGCTTGCCTAGAGGATGTATAGAGATCATTAATGAAAAGAGAAGTGGTCAAAGAACTGAGCCTTCAGGTACACCAGTGGTAACAGGGAGGTAAGGAGAGAGAGTATATTGCCAGCTAACAGTTTGCTATATATCTAATATGTAGCATTAAAACCACTGAAGTGAAGGAGTGGATAGGCTGAGATGGAGCAGCTGTTGAAGGAGCTTGCTATGTGAGATGGTAACAAAGACTTTGGACAGATCCAGAAATATCGAAGAGCTAAGTTTGCCAGAGTCCCTTTTCTTATGTAAACAGGATAATAGTGCAGTAGCTGTATTACAGCCAGGGTGGAATCCATGTTAAGAATAGGCTAACTGTATTATGGCCAGGGTGGAATCCATGTTAAGAATAAGGTAAGAGCTGTTCTGACAGTAGATGATGAAGACATTGAGTAGGGCTACATTTTTCTAGGATGTTTGAGAAAGGGGAGAGAATTGCAATTGGACGAAAGTTGGACACTTCAGCAGAGTTTCCTCCCTTATGCAGTGGCATGACATGCGATTTTTTTCCAAATAGCTGGAACATAATATAAGAGTTTGTATGGATCTATTGATTAAGATAGCTATTGGCCAAGATATGGCTTCTGCTGCCATCTTGAGGTATTCAGGTGGAAGGCTGTCAGCGGCTATGGAGCAAGGTTAATGTTTAAATGGCATTTTTTTTTTAAATAGATAGTTACAGGTTTTAAGCCAAAGTTGTTAGCATTTGTGGCTAAGAATTGTTTAGATTCATATTTTGATGTGGTAGTGGAAGGAGCAGTTGGTGATATGGTATGGGTTTGCATAGTGGAGAGTGATGAGCCCTGTATAAACTTTTATTTAATATAGCTGCTGTTTTAAGGGCAGGACAGGTTTGAGAGGGATATGGGTCTTTTTTTTTTATCCAGAACTGAGTATTGTGTAAATAGAGGACCAGAATTTTTTTATGATTGAGTTGTGGTTGGTCATAGTATTGTTTCATATCTTTGTATATTTGTTTTTAAGCTTGATGATGAAGTTTCCTATATTGCTGAAAGTTGTGTTTTTTTTCTTTTGATTAAGGCGTCTATATCATATTATTGCATGATGAAAAGAGCAAACCCTCTTTCATTGAACCAATAATATTGAAACAACAAATAAAGCGAACACATGGAAAAGCAATTTTTTCCCAGGGAAAAATTCACTGCTCTGCAAAAAAAAAAAAATAAAGTTTAAACACAAAATGAAGTGGGGGGCTGTGCCCCCCATACCACCCCACTTAAATATACCAACTCTGAGATCACACCACAGTGGAGAAAATGGCAAAGTCCCGAAGACGGCCCACCGATTTTTATTCGCTGGGGAAAAAAATGATGTTCCGTGACTTCACTATTTTCTCCTTTCAAAATGATGACATCAATGAAAGTGTGTTCACTCTTTTCATCATCCGATAATGTGATATAGAACTTGATTTAGCCACTCCTTCCAAGTCTTGTCTCTGGTAAGCATAACGTTTTTAGTAAGGGTTGATAGCCAGAGGGTTTGTTTCAGTTTTACTCTCTTTCACTCTTTTTAGAGGAGCAAGATTATCTAGGGTGTCTAAAATGGTATTACAAGTTGTAACTGCATCATCTAATGGGAGAGGTTTTAGGATAGGCCAGTCAAAGGACCTTAGGATAATACTGGCTAATTTTTTTTTTAAATTGTGTGAGATTCTTAGTTGGTTTAAGTTGGTGGGTATTATTGCTAGGGGTAGTAAGTCTGTGTGTGTATGCATGGAGATCGTCTGTTAGAATAAGTTCCACTAATAGTATATTTAGTGGGGTCTGAGACTAAAATCGAATCAAGAATTCAGGCCTTATTGTCGTTCTTGTATCTCACTGGTATTGTGATTAGCTGAGTCAGACCAAACAGATTTTAGCAGGATGAGGGATTGTCAAAGGTTTCATTTTGACAGTCTATATTGATATCACCCAGAATGGTTTTTCATAAGAAATAGTACTAGATACCCGGGAGAAAATTTTTTCAGGTATAGGTATGTTATTTCCAGGGGATGCGAAGTGCAATATTACAGAGTGTTTTTTTAGAGTTTAGCTTTAAAACTGTTGTGGTATGCCGCGGTGGTACGGCAGTAGCGTTGTTACCTCACAGCAACAGGTTCTCCAGTTCGATTCTCGGCTTGGCTTGGGAGTGCCTTCTGTGTGGAGTCTGCATGTCCTCCCCGTGGTTGGGTAGCATTCAAAAGACATGCGTGCGTAAATGGGCGTGCCTTCATTGAAGGTTGTGCGTCAAGCTGGCACCTTGACGTTTTGTAAAAACAATCTACTGCCAATCATTAGTGGACCAGAGTTCCGCTGTGGCGACCCCTTACCAGGAAAAAGTCGAAAGACAAACAACAACAAACAACAACAGCTTTAAAACTGTTGAGTGTTTTGGCTGAGTGAAATTTGGAGATGAACGTGGGATAGGAAGAGAGATTTTAGGAGCTGGAGTCTGGTAGGGTAACTCCACCTCCTTTTTTGTGGGGTGGGTCAGTCCTCATAATGTGGTAGGTGTGGAGGTTGTATTTCTGTGTATTATGTATTGGATTTAAGCCATGCTTCAGTGACAGCTATGTATATCTGAAGAATACAGTGAAATTCAGGCATGTAGATCTGTAATTTTATTGTATATTCTATGGAGATTTAATGTTACCAGACTTAGTTATTTGCTAGACTTGTGCATGATGGAGCTGGAGAATGGTGTGTTTGTGAATGTGAACTGGACTAGGTGGAAATGTTTTTGTATACAGAGTAAGGGATGAATTAGGGAAGGGATGAGTTATAACTGAAGGACAGTAGTTATCTCAGTTGTTATGGTGCTTACAGGATCTGGTGGTGCTGAGGTTTGGGCTTAGATAAGTAGGCCAGGGTTTGGGTACATGTCCCCATGCAATTGAAACTTTGAGTTCCGAACCAAAAATTTGGAATGATTCTTAAGGGTGGGTACGAATGGATGTTTTGTTTTGGATGGTGATCACAGTAAAGCATTCTGTATTTAAAACAAACTCAGAACCACACAGGAACTCATCAAACCTTAAAAACAATCCACTTGCTGTGATGAACAAACTGAATCAAATATTGGACACTTGGAGAAGTAAAACAACTGCTTTAAATAAATAAAAAAACTTAAATTCATAGACATTCTCTGTTTAATACAGAGACTAATTGAAAGATTGAAAAGGCTAGGAATATATTAGAATAGTTACTATAATTGTCTAGGTTAAGTGGAGGTAGGTGGTATTATAGTTTAAAGGAATGTGATCGTATGCTAAGTGAGAGCACTGAGAGGTCAATACTAGAATATGAAAAATAATGAAAGTAGCAGTGTTTTGTTAGCAAGAGTTGCTGATCGGGGGGAGATGTGGTAGAGGGCTGGAGATTAGAAAGCATCTTTACATGGTAAAGTAGATGGAAAAGTGAAGGACTTTGGTGGGGTAAAAGGATAGTGGTTATCTGAGATGTACTTAAGAGATGGAGATGATTAAAAGATTAGGTAATGTATCGAGGGGAGAAATTTACAACTATTTTGCCATTGAGCTCTCATCAAAATGGAGAACTTTGACATCTGTGCTGTAACGGAGACCTGGTATAAAGAGGCATAAAGCACCCCTGCTCTCCCAGGCTACAACTCATTCCATACCTTTCGTCCACAGTATACGTCCAGAAGCTCCAAAGCTGGTTGTGTCTCAATATTCTTAAAGGATACGCACACCTCTAGACTGGTAGCCCAACACAATGTATCCGAGATACTTCAGGTACAACTAACAATGGGTAAGATGGCAGCACAAGTCATAGCCTGCTACAGAACCCCAAACATGTCCTTAGACTCTAACTCCAAGTTCCTAAGCACCCTGGAATCTATCAAGGTCCAACCCAATACTATCATACTGGGTGACTTCAACTACCCTTCCATCAACTGGGAAAACTATTCAAGTACAACTATTCAAGTATTAACTAGTATATTTAGTGGAGCTTTTCTCCTCGGGCCTCTGCTGAAAATGGACATATATCCAGCCAGACTAGCCCGGTCAACAAATGTAAAATAAAATAAAAATAAATAAAATAAAAGTACCAATGTACAGTCCCAACACTTTCTGGAATTTATCAATTCCAATGCCCTGGACCAGCTTATTCTGACCCCCAGTAGAGAAAGCAATATACTCGACCTGGTTATTACCAACATGGGAGACTATTGCTCCACAGCTGTAGTCAATTACTCCCTGGTTAAATCTGACCACAAACTAATCACCATGGAAATCTCCATCTCACCTACACCCCCCTGCTAAGGTGACACCCTGAAAAACTTCTCTAAAGCCGACTTTGGGCTCCTAAAAACAGAGGTGACTAACTTCTTGGCACCCATGCCAATGGAAAATAGCTCACTGTACGAGCATGTACACAGATGCATGGACCTTGCCACACCAAATAGAACTAAGACACTCTCCTCCAAAAAAAGGAAGCCATTCTGGTGGTCCCCAGCCATCAATAAACTCTACAACAGAAGGAATAAACTGTTGCAAAAAAATTGAAGTCACAAGACTGGAAATTCTGCCTTATCAGTCTCAACAAAAAGCTGAGTTCCCTTACTAAATCTTCTAACGTCAGCTATGAAGGCAGAATTATGGCTGACACCAAAAACAACCACAAAGCCTTCTATAGCTATATCAAAAAACTCAAAGGCAATACCCAGATTTGCTCTGAGTTATTGCACAATGACAACTCCTATACTGAGCCAACAGATATAGCCAACATACTGGCTGACAAATTCAGTGCCAACTTTACCCCCCCCCCCAGAGCCCTAACACAATACCAGAAGAAAGCCTGGTACCAACCATTTCTGCAGCACAGGTAAAAGCTGCATTGTCCAAAGCCAAGAATACAGAATCCATGGGATCTGCTAATATCCCTGGCTGCATCCTACATGAGCTACAAAATGAACTGACACCACATCTGTGTGCCCTGTTCAATCACAGCCTTACCTCAGGCTATGTCTCTTACAAATGGCGCACTGCTACAGTCATCCCACTCCATAAAAGAGGAGCAACTATAGACCCTCAGAACTGTCTCCCCATTAGCCTGATGAGTCTGGTATTTAAAGCTATGGAGCGCATCATCATGGACCTGCTTAACTCATTACATCTGAGTGACGCCTCCAGGTGCCTCTGCAGTTAACTCCCACTGACACCTCTAGGCATCAAATGTTGCTTGCTCATATTTGCATCAGTAATTCCAAAACCATGATATGTACATGATTTTAAAACATTTCATCTTAAACCTTACACAATAGCAAACAACTAATATTTGACTACTGTCTAGCGCAGGTAAATAGATATTAACGGTTGTTTTATGATATTTATATAGATATAATTTTCACAGTTTTCTAAATATTTCAACAAGCAAGTAACACAGACAGAACTCCTTAGCCTCATGTGAAAGCTCTCAACTAGATGAATAAAATGCTGCTGACAGTATGTGTGCAACTTGAGTGGTTGCTGAAATATTGTAAGTTGTTTACAAAATATTACAAATGTAATAGTTACTGTGTTTACTGTGACTTATAAAATTCAGTTTAAGACCTAGAACCTAAAGAATACTACCATTATCAAAACAGTTTGTGCTGAAGACTTTGCCATTTACATTTTTTCATAACCCCTGTGGTTCCAGAGATATGAACATTTGTTTGAAATGTGAGGACATAATTTGCTTTCAAAAGGCTTAGGCTCTGCCAATTGGAAGTTACAGTACAAACTTCCTGAGCTTCATTGGAGTGAATGAGTTAACAAAGATACAGGCAATCTCCAAACTCATGACCCCATAAAGTTTGTCTTTGTCAAGGAGAGATCCTACCTACTGAACTTGGTTGACTTCTTTGAGGCAGTCACCAAGGCTATGGATGAAGGTAAGGCAATGGATACAGCCTACCTCGACCAGGCCAAGGCCTTTGATACCATTACCCACTCAGGTATCAATGATAAACTCACCAAACTAGGCATCAGTCCTTACATCACTAAGTGGGTTGCAAATTGGCTCATAGACAGGACCCACAGAGTGAAAGTTGCAGATTCCAAGTCAGACTGTCGACCAGTCATGATTGGAGCCCTACAGGGCTCGGTCCTGGGCCCTCTCCTGTTTGGCATCTACTTCTCAAAAGTCTAGCCAAAACACAGAAGCAGTTTGGCTGACAAAGTCTGCTGATGACTGCAAGCTAGGAGTCATTATCAACTCCCCAAGTGAGGCAGACATCCTACAAAAGGGCCTCTCTGAGACCAATGACTGGTGTCGGAACCATGGCCTGAAACTTAAGGCCGAAAAATGCATTGCCATCCACTTTGGAAAAAAAACTCTGTTCCCCTGAATTACCACATTGATGGGAGCCCACTGAACACTGATGATCTTGGCACCCAGGTTGACAGCCACCTCACCTTCGACCACCACATTGCCACTGTGGTCAGAAAGTCCTTCTAAGTGGCACATCTTGTAACTAAAAGTTTCACATCCAGGAAGAAAGAGGTCATCGTCCCTCTCTACTCATCCCTCATTAGACCAATCGTTGATTATAATGACCCATTTGGCATGTACCTGAAGAGAACCCTACAACAGCTGGAGAGGCCACAAAAGTACCTCACAAAAAAGGATCCTAGGCCTTAAACACATGCCCTATATGGACAGACTCAAAAACTTTTGCCCTATTGGATAGGGGCACTGTGAATTAATGTCGGGTGGCAGGGTGCCCAGCAAAACTATGAGCCTATGAACCTGTTAGTGGTCAAACTTGGTAGGATGCAGGGGGGAGATAAGAGAGGAAGAAATATAACAAAGGCAGTAAAAGCTACAGATAATCTATTAAGCAAATCTATTTTTAACTACTAAAGTATCTAGTTTGCTCATAGCTGAGTGCTGCTCATCAAGTTGCTTGTATTACTGACTTGTTCAATATTTAAGTTTTCATCACTCCTTCCTAGTACACCAGTGGCCATGGATATGCACTTCCCAGCTCTCTCTGTGGCAAGTCTGATTGAGATGGGTATTCTGAGGCATTGTAGCAATTGACTCATGTACACTGACAACCCACTTATTCTTAATAAAACAGATAGTGTATGGGGATGGTGTTAATACACTTTAACACTGGAGGCAAAATTCTGTCATACAAACAAAACTAGTCCTATACAGGTTGTCAGTGACAGCTGCACCATGCCTACTTTACAGGTAAAGACCCTTCACATAAAACTACTTATGCTGAGGCATTTAGAGGTAACCTTCCTAAAACACTAAAGCCACCTGCACAGCATAATCAAAGAAATGGTCCTCAGCCATCACATAAACACTCTGTTAAAATACTACCCATGTCTACACATAGTAACATTATATCCAATGCCTCCACTGCTAAGCCCTCATGGTAAATTGGCACACAGCCAATTTTTCTGGTCATTGGTGATTCTGTAGTGGCATACATCGCTGTCCCCCTCACCAGACTGATTAAGGAGAGAGTCACAGCTAGCAGCCTTTCTGGTGCTAGGATCTGTCAAGTCACACAGGCACTCAGTCATTGAACCAGAGGTACCAGTATGACTCTGTCATAGTCCATGTGGGTGTTAATGACCTAAGATGAACCTCCCTAGACTATACGCCCTTCTCCAAGGATGATCCCATGTTACCAACAGAAAATTATTGATTTTAACATTTGGCTTAGCTTCTAGTGTCAATCCAGGGGGTACAATATTTGACAGCCTGTGATGACATGGTTGGCAGACCATACTGTTTTGCAAGTGACTGTCTGCACTTATTCCCTCTAAGCTTTTGAATACTGGCAAAGACCTTTTCAACCACATAATGCCTTTTTAGGCAATGCCAAACTGATAAACCTACTCACTTAACTGAACCTATGAAGGAATATCTGAAGGTGGTACTGCTCAATGATAGAAGTCTTAACAAGAAACTCCACTCCCTGCAAGCCTTCATTTCCTTGGAGAGTGTAGACATCTGTGTAGTAATGGAGACATGCTTTAAAGTCACTGAGAGTACCCCAGCAATGCAAGGTTAAAATGCCTTTCACACCTTTAGACCAGCTAGTGCACAGGAAGGAATTAAAGGTGAAGTGTCAGTCTATATTAAGACTAATCTCACATCCAGACTAGTTAAAGTGTATGACCCACTGCATCTCATACATGTGCAACACACGGTAAAAAGGGTGCTGTACCATATCCTTGCAACATAGAGGTCCCTCTCCATGACAAAGCAAACCTATACTACCTGTCTCAATGTACTATATTTCCTCATTGTTCAACCCAATATGAGCTTCATGGAGGATCTCAACTACCCCTCTGTAGATTGGGAATCCTACACCACTTCTAATGCACAAGCCCATGGATTCCTAAACTTTGATAAGACCAACATCCTAGAACAGTTGGTTCATTCTCCTACCAGGGGTACAAACATCTTTGACCTTGTACTCAGAACATGGATGCCTGTGTTCCTCAGCCAATGTAATATCTTCACTTGTCAGATCTGACCATAAGACAGTATTACTTGAAATAAAAATTAAACTGGGGATCCAGCAAAAACCAAAAACCTTTAGGAACTCTTCCAAGGCTAACCTCTATTAGGCAACACCCTGGCTAAATTCCAAGCAACCCTATACCCAGTAAACACAATAGAATGCAATGATCTATTTACAAAATCTCTGCACAGCCATATTGATAGCTGTATAGAGCAAGCTGTGCCCACTCATGTTAAGAATAAAAACAATCTCAAAAAACAAGCTAACCTGGTGGAATCATGCTATCAATCAGTTATACAACAAAAGAAAAAAGAATTTGGGCAAGAGTAGGAGGACCAAAGCCATACAGATTAAAAGCTCCCTGACCAATCTAAACAGGCAACTAAGAGGATTAATTAATGCTTCAAAGGCTAAATTTGTAGAAAAAGTAGCTTCTCAGGCAAAGGACAACCACAACGCTTTCTACAGTTATGTCCATAACCTCTGAGGAAATGCACAACAATGCACAGAACTTACTGCAAATTGCATCACCCCGACATAACCGGAGCCCATTGCTAACCTTTTGTTTGACAAGTTCAGCTCAGATTTCTCTCTCCACTACCCCCTATAGTCCAATTGAAATACCACATAACACAATCCTCCCCAATTATTACTAGAGAACATTTCATTACTTCACTTTCCAGGGCCCAAAACTCTGCGTTGATGGGCCATGATAACATCCCAGGATGTTTAATAAATAGCATGAAACTTGACCTCTCTGGTGCACTTGAATAACTTCTAAACTGGAGCCTTCAGTCAGGTCTTGTGCCCAAGGAATGGAAGATGGCGGATCTCCAACCACTGATCTGGGTAACTACAGGCCCATAAGTCTTACCAGCCTCATATGTAAGGACATGGAAAGAATTACAATGGACATGATAAACAAGCACATAGGTAACCTGCAAATGCTGGACTCATCAGAGTTCAGATTTGTTAACGGAATGTTATACCTATTAAATCTGGTGGACTTTTTTGAGAGGGTCAGCAATGCATTTTATGAAAGTAAGACTGTGCACACAGCTTACCATAATCTGGCCAAGGCTTTTAATATAATACTACATTCAGGCATTATAGGAAAGCTCACTAATTTAGGTATAAACCATTTTATTACCCACTGGATTGCCAACTGGCTCATTGATAGGACCCAGGGCATGGAAATAGGTGTGGCCCCCTCCATCAAGAGGCCAATCACTAGAAAAGTCCTCCAGGGCTCAGTATCAGGTCCACACTTTTTGGCACCTATTTCTCTGGATGATGAAAGTTTATGGCTGACTAATTTTGTAGATGATTGCAAGCTGGGGGTTAGCATCAACTCCCTGGCAAACACTAACATTCCTCAAGAAGGTCTATCTCTGACTAATAAATGGTGCCAAAGCCATGGTCTTAAACTCAATGCTAAGAAATGCATAACTGTACCCTTTGGGAAAGCAACCATCCCATTTAATTACCATGTTGATAATCCACCCCTAAGAGTCAACCAGTAGTCAGGGATCAGGGTACTATGAACCTATGAACCTATGAACATGAAGATAGTAGCCTTACTTTTGCCCACCATGTGGTCACAGTGGTGAGCAAATCCTTTCATGTTGCGCAGTTTATAAGTAAGGGTATGGCATCTAGGTCCAAAGAGGTCAGTATTTCACTGTACTCCACCCTTATCAGACCAAACATAGAGCACAGTGCTCCCTTTGGTATGTATCTGACCAGGGATATACAGCAACCTGAGCAACCTCAAAAGTTTATTACAAAAAGAATACAAGGTGTAACAAACGTGCCTTATGCAGAGTACCTTAAAGAGCTTTCCCCTCTACTTAGTCTCCTATAGATTGCTGAGGGGTGATCCATGCCTGGCTTACAAAGCATCCACAAACCCCACACTTATGAATCTCCTACATATTTGTAAGTTGTAAAGTACCCAGAAATACAAGGTCTAGGGACCTGAATTTTGTCTGTGACTTAAACCGAACATGCTGGAGAGACAGATATGTGTCCTAGAGACTGCTCCTCCTATGGAACAGACTTCCCATCTATGTAAAGCTGAGTTTGTTTATTACCTAGTTTAAGCACAACCTAGACAAGTGGGAATAGGAAATTTACAGTGGGCCTGGCACCCATGTCCTTTATGGATAGAGGTAGCATATAAATGCCTGGCCCTCAATGTCCTATTTAGATGCAGGACATCATTATTTTTTCACAAAACTTAGCTAGGCAAAGAAAGGCCCCTTGCACCCTTAGCCTCAGAAGAGTCAATGAATCTCTGAATCTCCACATTACATAGCTTCTCACTGTTTCAGTAACACAGTAAAGGCAATATAAAGCTAAGATAAGCAGTTGAAGATGTAAATGGGTCAATGAATAAGCCTAGCCAACTCTTCACTGTTAAAAAAAATAGTAAAGGCAGAACACATTTAACCACATCAGCTTAACCAACTACTATACTTGCATGTCATGCCCAGAGGTGACCAAGCCTGTCTCAGACCCAGCCTTGAGAGAGTTGCTGCATATCCGTAAGTCAAACTCCACTCATGCAACCAGCATGCAAGACCTCAACCTGGTCTGTGACATTAATAGAACTTGTTGGCAGGATAGATTTGTGCCCCAGAGACTTTGCCATCTGTGGAATAGACTCCGTCTCCATGTCAAGCAGAGTACCTCACTGTCCCTCTTTAAGGGGAACTTGGACGACTTGATAGGAAACAGAAAATACATTCCTGGGATCCCATCTGTGTCCCTGCTGAACAAAATTGTAGGGAATAGGAGGAATATTGAGGCTTTTTAATCATTGCAAGAAAACTTTGCATAGGTGTGTATATCAAACAACATTGCATAAGGGAATGTTAGAGGGCTGTGTTCCTTATGGTCATTGTACTTTTTGCAAATATGTTTTGAAGACTATAGAATTTACCAGCAGTAATACTTTTAAGGTTTTTGACATTCATATTTTTGGAAATTGCAGTACAGACTGGGCTGTTTACTTTATGTGAGACAAACATCACTTCCATTTAGAATGTGGATTTCAGAGCATTTAAGTGACATAAGAAATAAGCATATGTCTAATGCACTTTATAAGCATACTTTAAAACATCCCATGGCACAATTTACGTTTGCAATCATTGACAAAATTGTAGGGAATAGGAATCTAAAAGCTGGTTGGCATGATATATTAAATAAAAAGGAGAAAACTTGGATTACCAGACTAGGGGGTTTATTTCCCCCAGGTCTGAATGAGCACGTTTAATTTCCTAATTAGTTAAATATAATAGGATGTATGAGTATGTATATATATATATATATATATATATATATATATATATATATATATATATATATATATTCACTGAAAGCACATTTCACTGAAACACATTTGACTGTGCACAATTCCCTGAAAGCTCAATTCACTGAAAACACAATTCACTGAAACAGATTTCACTGAAAATTATGTATGGCCTTTTCCCCACTGTAGTGCAACCCTGGAGTTAGTATACATGGTAAGGGGGGGTGGGGGGCATTGCCCCCCCCCACATATTTTAAGTATTTTGAACTATATACATGGATACTTACAATTCCAATAAATTATTGTTTTCTGAACATAATATATATCCAAACTTTGTGGGGGGCAGTGCCCCCACCCCCCCTTACTAAATATACTAACTCCAGGGTTGTACTACAGTTGGAAAAAGGCCATATATAACTTTCAGTGAAATGTGTTTCAGTGAATTGAGCTTTCAGTGATTTGTGTCATTTGAGTTTCAATGAAATGTGCTTTCAGTGAATAGTCTTAGACCCATATAGATATGTATATATATATATATACATATATATATATATATATATATATATATATATATGTGTGTGTGTAATATATGTTCATGTGGTGTGTTTTGAATTGAACACACTGATGATGGCCATAGTGCTGAAACTTGTTTGTGGTATTTATTATTAGTGTGATTTTTGCACTAATTTTATGTGTTTATTTGGGCTGCTGCTTTACTAATAAGTATTGGTTATTTCACACTGAGTGATGGCCAACTTTGCTTTTTACATAGATTGTGGTTGTTTGGCCTTTGCACCTGCCATACATGTGGAAACGTAATGGATTGCAGAAAATGTTACTCATAGTTTCACTGCACTTATGAGCACTCCTTCATAGTACAGTGGTACCAATGTCTTGGACTTGTGGAATGCAGAGATTGTACCCTTTAGTCCTACTACATTTGTGTTGGCACCCACAATTTGCAGTCATAGCACTGTCTGGATAGTTTGGTGTGCAGAAAGTGAGCTCCATAATGTCATTGCTCTTCTGATGCTCTGATAAAGTATAGTCACATCAGTGTCTTGGATGTCTGTAGTGCAGAACGTACACTCTATAGTTCCATTACAGTTAAGGTGCTCTGTGAGAGTGACCCTTCATCTCTGATTGGGACATGTGAGTTGCAAAAATGTGCAACTGCTAGTCAGTTTTCACTTTGCCTCCTTAAAGGTGCAGTTGCATTTATGTCTGGGATGTCTGGAGTATATAAATTCACCTAATATTCACATTTTGGTTATGATGTTCAGACAAACTACAGTCACACCTATGCCTGGGATATCTGGAGTGCAGAAAGTGTTTTATGTGGTATCACTGTTGTCAATAGGCAGTCAAATCACAGTCTACAGTGTACTGAGTGGGGAAAATACAGTCCATATTTATATTGTACTTATGTTTTTCTTTTCACATAGTACACAGACATCCCTGTCTGTGATATATGGAATGTGGAAAGTGCACATCAAGGTATCATTTTTCTTAGGTTGCCCCACACAGAACAGTCACATCTCTCTCTCTGGAGTATCTGGATTGAAGAAAGCATACCTCATTCTACCAATGCACTTTGGATGCAGCATCAGGGCACAGTCGCATTATTTTCTGGGATGAATAGTGAACAGAAATTGCAGCTCTAAGTCCTATTCTACTTGTGTTTCCCCCTCTCAAAGGGCAGTCATGTCAATGTTTGTTTTAACATATTCTATCATGTGGAGCTCTTTTAAGTATGTACTCTAACTTCCAGTGGGTGTGGCTTGAGCCTTTAATAAGTGAAGTTATCACCTCGCAGTTCAAGTGTTCATATCTATAGAACCATAAGTGGTACTGAAAAACTGTAAATGAGAAACTATTCAGTACCCATTAATCTCTATAGTGGTTGCCTTGATTCAGTTCTATGTTTTAAAATGGATTTTATCAGCCACAATAAACTCAGTAAATTTTCATTTTTGAATGTTGCATAAACAGTTTACGATTTCATAGTAACCTTTTAAGCCACACTTACAGAGCAGGCAACATTTTCTTCATAACGCTTTGAGCATTCATATGAGGCTCAAATCAGTTCTGTCTGTCACCTGATTGTTGAAATACTCAGAGAAATATGAAAATGATTACAATACAAATACATAATATAAAATGGCATTCAATATCTATTAAGCTACACTAGACAGAGGTCAAACATCAACACAATTGTGTTTGCCATCATGTAAGCTTTAAGATGAAATATTCTAGTGCTATATATGTAGCATGGTTTTGAAATTCTTAATACAAATTCATGCAAGTCATTTTTAATGCCTAGAGCAACTGCAGAGCACCTGGAGGCATCACTTGGCTGTAATGTGTTACGCAGTGTGTACAAAGTGTTTCCAATAGTCACATCCTTCCTTTGGCGTGACATTGCATCAGTGTTATGTCATTGTGTCAGATAAGCTGAGTGTTGAAAGTACACCTTATAGTGTTGCATTACAACAGTACATCACTGTCAGGTATAAGCAGCATGTAGAAAGTGTATCCAATATCATATTGTTCTTTAACTGTGTCATTATATCAACATTCCATCATTGTATGGGATGCCTAGAGTGTGTAAAGTGCACTCTGACATTAAACTTCTACGTCCATCTCAAAGTTCAGACTCGTCTTTACTTGGGTTCTATACAGAAAGGAGTCTGTACCCTAGTGTATCAACATGTGTAGACACATGCAAGTTATAAACATACTTAATGTGTAGTGTCAGTAACATCTTCTGAAAGGTCCCCATGTTTTCTTGCAACATGTTCTATCTTAATATATATGTCACAAGAGTGAAAGAGCTTTTTTACATGGATTTAACTCCTGTTGTAGAGGATAATTTCACCAAGGCAATGCAAGCATGAATGTATTGTATGTACATGTATGGTGTCATATGTAAACATAAGAAGCTACATACTGCATACAGCTATTGATCATGAAATTTATCTGCAAGATAACATTCTGGGACAAAGAACGCTGTGCAAGTGCTAACATTATCTCCAGATCCTTTATATGGTTCATTTATGAGGTACAGACCACACATTTCCCCTTCCTCTTACTGAGTTAGCACTAAATACCAGGTGATGATGTGGATTCTGGGCCACCCTGACCTTACTGTTGCTTCAGGGTCCTCAGAACCTTAATATTACTGAGTGTTGCCATGGTGGTAGTTTAACAGCTATCCTTTGTTGTCACTACATCTGTCATTGTCACAGACTCATCTAGATGTGCTCCTGGTGTTAGATAGTATGTCACCCAGACAGCCTGCCAGTGATAATCGATTACATGATAACATATACTGTAGCATAATGTGGTGATTCACACTAAGTGGTACGCCAAAACAAAGTGAAGCCGTCTTAAAAAGTATAAATGCTGTTATACGTGCTATATATAAAACTCTTTAAGTAATTTTTTGTCACGGTCCTAATAAAACAACGCAGACACCCAAAAACATTTGATGACCCTTATTGTAATGAAAATGAATAACAAACATCAAACTTTATTGAGCCACACAGATCCAACATTGCAACAAATAAGATAGTAAACATAAGGGTAGCACACCCGCTCACCCTTGGATAAGCAGTGTCCCCCGTTTGCTCACTTATCATAGTAATCATGAAGGCTGCTTCCCCGCTCACCTTAATATCATCAATTCCATAATTACATTCTAAGTCATCCACCATCAAATCACCACCTCATTTCCAAATATCCTACTGAGGGGGACAGAAGAGGGTCAGCAAGACCACACCAAAATGTACTTACTAATACCTGATTCCCCTACAAAACCCCCTAAGACCCAGACCTATGCTTTACCTCACTTCCTCCCTCAGCTCCCAACTTAATTAACTCTTTCCTACCCACTCCCTACCTACACAACCTAACTTACCTGTCTCCCTACATCCAGCTCCCCCCACTCTATTCAGGGTCTATATTATAAGATCGACGTTTGAAAACATCGAACAACATATGGTCGACACCATATGGTCAAGTGTCTTCAAATATCGACCTTATAAAAAGACAAAAAAAAGAAAAAAAGAAAAAAGTACCCTAATGGGTTTAAGCAGGGGGGCAAGCCCCCCTGCACCCCCCACAGTCTCCGCTACTTAAATATACCAACTCTGAGAATGCACTACATTGCAGTAAACAAAAATCTTCCCTTATGGAGATTTCCGTTTACACGCTCAAGATTCTGAGCGTTCGATATTCTCAGATTTGACATTGTTGGCTTTCGAGAATATAATATAGACCTTCTATTCATGCCAAGGTCATCCCATGACAAATTAGTCTGTTCCAAACTTCACTTGTAAATAAAACTGTCACTTTAAGTAGAACTATTCCTTTAAGAGCATTAGTTTTTCTAGATGCTCACAGGTTTGTTGGTTAATGTAAAGAGTCAGCGCCATATGAAAAAAAAAGAAGAGTGAAGTCAGATAGTTCAGATTTATTGAACATACCTAGAGGATGATTTTTTTCCCAGAGGAGCAGCTCTGGGTTAAACAATGCAGAGTAGAAATCATAAGAAAGACAAATGAATACAGAACTTCAGCTACGTTGTCTGGTGCCTTGTGCAACTCCTCAGTCTGGTGCCCCCCACAACTCTAAGTTCACCACTAAAAAAAGGTATTTTTAAAGGTGAGGACAAGAAAATAACCTCTTCTGCTATTTCCTGTGAAACAAATGATGTAAAAAACATCGCTGTACCACTAAAAAAGTACTTCAATGCTTCTGTAATGACCACAAATACAATACTGCCATTCATTCCGGAGTGCCGGTTTTTCTCTTCTGCACCATTGACATCTGCTGATCATGGATTCCTAACAACTTGTGCCTGGGTCATTCAGCTTCTTGCCACCCTCCCATCTAAGAGAACCTGGACAACTTTCCAACCCAAGGAAAAACAGAACAAAGAGCTGTTCTAAAACTCAGAGAAACCGTTTGTGAAAACTCTTTGTCCAAGTTGTCTGGGACCATGCTTTAAAGTACTATCAATGTTGTTTTAGCAATTCATGTAATTATTCAGAAAATTACGTGGTGGTGCAGTGGTTAGTGTTGTCACCTCACAGCAAGTGGTTCTCCTGTTCGATTCTTGGCTGGAACACCTTCTTTGTGGAGTCTGCAGGTCCTCCCTACAGTCGACTAATGTTAAAGACGTGCAAGCGTGAATAAGTGTGCCTTTGTGGAAGGCTAGGTGTTGGGCTGGCAAGTCAGCACTGTAAAAATCAACTGCCAATCATTAGTGGACCAGTGTTCAGCTATGGCGACCCCTAACTGGAAAAAGCCGAAAGACATTACTATGTAATTATTCAGAAGGAAGGTGTTTTTTTTTCCTCTTGTCTTTGTTAAAACTATGCTTTATGTTGACTAGTGGTCTGCTACATTATATATTTCACAATACTTATGTTTTTGTTTCTATTTAAGCTAAATTGCAATCTAGCAATAAATTTGACACGAGCATATAGACAACAAATGACAAAATATTTTGTGGTAATGGTTTGTGATGGTTAGACGCTGTCAGTTAGCCATGTAGTGTACTTTCAATAATAAACAGTAATGCGCTTTGTATACTATAGTGCACTAACAAGAGGCTGTAAATTCAGACATATCTCTTGTTAGATGGCTGTGCAGGACCAGACAAGCAGATAAACAGACAAAAGATGAAGAGCATACTGTTAAGACATAAAAAAGAAAACCTTTGAATACTCTCTTAATTGTTTGTGCATATGATATAGAAGTGTTGTCCTAGATGATTCAGAGTAAACTGTCATCACCTGCCTTTTGACATGCCTGGTTTGCTTTTTCTATGTTCTTCTAATTTGAGGGCATTAATGTTGGTGGCAAGTAGGAATGGAATATGTTACTGAGTGATTTAATTCTTGTCTCTAAATGTTAAGTACCTATATATCAAATTTTGTTAAGATGTCCGAGTTTCCATGCATCATGTGGTTTTATGCATATGTAGTGTACCCTACATAGCACAAATACACCTCTGTGTGCTTTCTGTTACACAATTTGCTATTTAAATTTGTTCTACCTCAGTTAGTATTATGACATGATCTGGTTCATAATTACATCAATTTGTTTGGCTTAGTTGTGTTCTACTGCTTGTGAAATTATGTAAGTGTAAGCATGAACTTTAAGAATGTTTGCTCACACTGATAACACAATCATGTCATGTTTGTGGATTCTTTTGTTTGCATTTCTTGTAATAACTGAATGCTTGGAGCTCATTTTTGGTTAATTGCAATTGTATATTATAGCATGTATTCACTTTAAAATAATTATTACTTTTTTCCCTGTATGTTATTCCCATGACAGAGAAAGAATTAAAGCTAAAACCCCATATGAATTGCCAATATGTCATTTTGTCTATTTTGTGTGTGTGTGTGTGTGTGGGGGGGGGTTACCTGCACTCCATCAAGATGGTTTTCCAAAAGATAAATATGGGTCCCCTTCAGTAGATCGAACGTTTATAAGTTCAAACCACATATGACCGAGACCATGCTAGTTTAGTCCTGCATGGAAGAACCCATTTAGGAGCAGGACAGCAGTGCGCCATGCATAGTAATGAAGACATGCTCTGAGCTCCTAGGCTTACACGGAGTGTGTACAAGTGCAGGGGGTATGTCTGAGAGCAGAGCCCTCAGAATAAACACGCCCCTGCAATGTCAAACAGCAGAAGCTGTTAAGAAGTGAGTGAGATCACTCACAGGTGTCCCCATATCCCCACCAACAGACCCCCCCCCCATGCGTACAGCAGCAACAGGACATATAAAGTAAAAGATGAAACCCATCTATAGTGTGTAAAACACCAATCAAAGCTAACCATAGGTGCGCCCATCGCTTAGCTATAGATAATGTAGCTGAAATAGCAAAAGAAGGATAAAAAGCAGGATATGTGCAACAGAAGCAGTACAGCAATATTGTAGTGGGCAGAGCCTTCGCCTCATGGGCAGTCAATCCCGGTTCGAGTCCCACTGCAGTATATTACATTTCCATGTCAAATACTGTTATGATCAATATATTTAGTTGTATAACCTAATAAATAACATATATGTGTGAACTGGAGTAGGAAGCAGTGTAATGAATGATAACCCCATACACTTGCCAAATCCACCACCCCGCCAAGCACCAGTACACTATTACTGTCGAAAATATAGCAGTAGTAAGGATAAATAAGCATGAGTAAGCAGGTGCAAGTCTGTTTGCATGACAGGAAGCAGTGCTTACACAGAGTAAGCATTAGAGAGGCTAACCATGTGTAATGGGATGTCACCGGAAGTTAGCAGTGCTTACCATTGCCCAAACCTGCTGACAACAGCGTAAAAGTGCTTTAACCACACTGTATCCAATGGGCCTTGTTCCCCAGCAACAAATTAAACAGCCCCTGCAAGGCCCGAACCCAGGAGCCTGCATACCATAGGCAGTGTGATTTACCACTAAGCCACCACAGATATAAATAACCCTGACATTTCCACAAACATAGCATCCAATAATACCATTCAACATTACAGGACATGTAACTAAATATGTAGATTTGTGTGTGTATATATCTATAACTAAATAGATATATACCTCACCCTCCCTGTATTACGTATGTATACATATATAGACATACATATATATAAATATCCACATATAGATATATACATATGCAGACATCCATATACCTATATGTCGTTAGATATAAATACAGCAATGTATATATATATATATATATATATATATATATATGTATATATATATATATATATATATATATATATATATATATATATATATATATATATATATATATATATATATATGTATATATATCTTTGATGTGGAGTGTGTATATATGTGTGTGTGTGTGTGTGTGTGTGTGTGTGTGTGTGTGTGTGTGTGTGTGTGTGTGTGTGTGTGTGTGTGTGTGTGTATATATATACACAGATATATATCTATGATATGAGACAGCAGATAAGAATGACATATATGACCTCAGGCACCACCAATGGGGGTGAGGGGCCCAAGTCACCATACGTGTAACACATACCGTTACCCCCCAGCCAAACAGGTGAAACATACAAACACACAAACAAAGTAAATAAACCACTGCTTCCCAAACCACAGACAGGATACTACCAGTGGGAGAAACACTGTGGATCCGCTAAGTCTAATCTACAAACAAAGGCAGGAAACGTCCCTTGTGGGACAACCCAAAAATTCTAGGATATTCGGATTTCCGCCATTACACAGATGCCTCAAGGCAGGGAGCGTATGTACCCAGACTACAAGGTCAGGAAAGCCTGATGATCCATGGGTTGAGACAATGTACATGATGGGTCCCGAGAAGTGGAGAGTGGGCAGTGTGTAGTGGTGTGGTTAGGCCTGACCTGCACCCAGAGAAAGGATGATTGCTGCGGAGGAGGAGCGGGGGGGGGACTATGGGTATAAAATTATGGGTCGAGACATCCAGGTGCAGGTGTTGGCTGGAGCAGTTATAATCTGACCGCCTTGTGGATGTAAGCAGTAGTGTGAATTGGACAGAACTGTCGCCTAACAAGCAGCCATTCCCGGTATGAGTCCCACTGCAGCACAGTCTATTGTAGATGGCAAGTTACATCATAAACAATTTATTTGGTGCAAAACCCACTAAATAACACCAAATAACACATGGTTGCAGCTCCCTACTGTAGGCATGAAATCCGTTCTAATTGGCATCACAACTTATTATTGTTGTCCTCACCCCCACCCAGGGGTGCGAGTGTCCAAATCTACCTCCGAATTCAGAGTATATGCAGAGCTGTTGCTGTAGAAGAAATAGCCAGCTGTGGACCTTCTCTTCAGCCATCCTACACATCCCTGGCTATTTCCCCTACTATCTTTCCCTCTTTGTGTCCCTTTAACGCCACTTATCCATCAACCCCTTTTTCTTTTCTTTTGAAAGTTTAAAGTTGCAATTAGGTGACACCCTCTTCCCCAACTATATTGGCAGAAGCTGGAACTCACTACCCACATCTATTACATCAGCTGTCTCAAAGGACACATATAAAAAACACTTGCAGGAACACCTCAAGCACACTTGGATCTGCACATGCTCACCACCAGGCTAAACCCCCCCCCCCCCCCTTATACTCTATACCCTGCATCAGCTACTGAAACTAACACCTCTTTGTCCTGCCTCGCATACATATCCCAACATCCTTTAAACCTCCCCTATTGCACCCCTACCAATCATTCCCACAACCTCATATACAGTTACAATGTCTTCCCCACTACCTAACTACCTACCTACTCCTTCACTATTCACTTCTTCTCTACCACACAAGTATGGAATAATTAAATCTAACCTGAATACATGAGTGCATCCTATCAACAACTGTTAAATGGAATCTAACTTCACCTTAAACCGACCTTTGTCAACCGTCATACCTGACATGTAAACTTTAACTAAACATGAATAATACCTACATGTAAACTTAAACTAAGCCTGAATAATGTTAAGTCTGTCACTCTCTATGAATGTGAACACCTCTGTATTACTTGTAATGATTAGCTGAGTCTTACTGTGGAGCCTGTTTCCCTGGGCCTCCACTGAAAATGGACAAGCATCCAGTCAACAAATATAAATTAAATAAATAAAGTAGTGTAGGGATAAGCAGGCGTAAGCATGTTTAAGCAGCAGTAAGTGGGTTTATGCCTGTTTGTGTGGCGGTAAGCAATGCCTACACTTGTTAAGCAACTCTGAAGCTAAGTACTACAATGTACCTGTATGATGTCAGGTATTAGTAACATAGTATGCAGTACAGTGTGGCTCCCATAGGAAATATAAAAATGTAAAATATGGCAGTTATCAACATCCCCAGGGTACATATACACAGATGCATATATGCAGATACATATATACAGATATGTATAGCTATATCTAGATATATATAGATATACATGTAACTACACAGACACACGCAGATATATGTACAGTAAGATACATATGTAGAAGGTGCACACACTATGGAACAGCCACTATGCCTACAGTTAACACCTTAACAACTGGACACTGTATGGGCCACCCATACAAATGACAATCGTTGTCTGCAACATATGCCCACAGAGAGGTCATAGAATAAAACACCACGCACAGGTTTGCAGACATGAATAACCTTTATCTGTGTACTATTACAGTTGTATATGTCATGTACTATAGCTGTTCAGACACTGACATCCATATAAACAGAGTAATGCACCTGTGAAACAGTTATACTAATACAGTAGTCTGGAAAGGTTCACAACTGTTGCTGTCCAGGCCAAGCCCTAAAAATTGTGCAACAGTAAAGACAGACTGGGCCACAGGATAACAAACTATCAACAATAAGTAATGCAGGTGTATAGTCCAGCAGCCTCTATCTACACTCTGTACAGAATCACAAGGTGGTAAAGATGTCAGATGACCAAATGAGATGTCACTGTTACATAACAAGGCATAACTGACACCATCACAAGCACACTGACAAACAGAACAGTCTGTATGGCAGGAGATAGTAGGCCTGCATTAACCCAATGCATGTAAGTAGTGTAAATATAGGTGCTGTGTATGGTACTGTACATCCAGATACCTAAAGACAGTGCACCCCAGATACCCCCACATTTTTAACAGCCCAGGGTATTTATGGAGCATCCCCCCTAGACTCATTAATACAGGCCCATATACCCCTGTTACATAAACTTTCTTCTGGATTGCATAAGGGCACACATGTATTGTATAGGTGAAGCCCACACATATATGGCCTCAGCCCCACTGTATGTGTGGGGGATACAACAGCAGTGGACTGATGGCAGCAACGGCAGTGTGATATACTCACAGCCCACTACAGAACAACCCCTTGCGTTGCTGCACTGCATTGTGTTGCTGCATTGTAGTGATAATCAGATGTCCAGATGTCGTAGTATTGTGTGTATTTAAAGTATATTTATGGTAGTACTGCACCCAGCCTGTAACAGTGCCACAGGTTTAGGTACTGACATTGCATCTCTCACCCACTTTTTTATGTCCCTTTGGGGCAACAGCAAGGCAGCAGCCTGACACTGGTGAGTATGTATTATGTAGATGCATGCCAACACACTAGACTTGTAATGGTGATGTAATATGTGCAGGTATTGTTGCTGTGAAATGCATGTTTTCACAGGGGTGGACATGATGGGGTATTGAAAGGGTATGTCATACACCTGCATGACAACTAACATCCTGTCATTGTGGAATGTGTCCACAGGGGTAACATATTGTTGGTAGATATGGCCTACAGTAGCGACGTGTTCTGGACAACACCCATATACAGTACAACACCAGTGTACATACTTGTAGGGCAATGCCAACTGCTGCTGAGATACACTATGGCATACAGCATTACACTAGTCCACTTTATCAGCTGGGTCTAAGCTGCAACATGTGGTGTGCAGTGTATGGGACACTGTAAGCTGACACATATGTGTAGGGCTTACCTGTCATGCATTTGCATAAATGCTGAGGGGGGGTCTCAGCATGAAACAGCAGTGCACTGCAGCAGGGATCCTAAGGATGGTAAGAATGGCTCTATCTGCATATAGTCAGATCCAGGACCTGTGGCAGCCATAACCCTACCCACACTGCAATAGTGATGACATTGTGTGAACACCATGTTATGTGCACATGAGTGGACCTTGCAAACATGCAGAATAGAGGGACATGTGTAGGGTAGGCTGAACATACACTGGCAATTGAGGAAGACCAACTCATATGCAGTGACTGCTGTAGTACACACAAGGGGTGTGATAAATCATCATGATAAGGGTGTGCACACACATCCCCACATGGTGTGTATGCATTGTGGTTAGCAGCCGCACACCTACCACAATATGTAGACACTGCATGTGAATGCACAGGACATATGTTACATACCGGGTGTGTGTACAGCTAAGATCTGCAGTGCTGTGGTCCCATGCCAAATCACAGATGTGTGTGTTAAAGTGATGATGGTGTGTACACCCCCCATAGCCATGGTATGTTGGGATGGTTGTCAGTGTAACCATTTCTGCAGTGGCAATACATGGTCTGTTGATGTTGACAGCTGTAAATCAGGCATCCGGGATTCACCAATGACAAAAGTCCACATATCATCCCAGGTATGTGTTGCTGAAACACATAGGGGCTGTGAGAGGTACAGCTGGCATAAGTGACATGGTGCTACACATTCCGTAATGGGTTAGACACCTGTGAGTTGTTGGGCATAGTACATGGCAGGGTACAGAAAAGGTGCACAGCAATAACATGTACATGGGTGCAGAGGTATCCAGGGGAAGGGGCATCACCTAGTCACAGCACATGCATTATACACATGTATATGTCTGCTAGCATGGTGTGAGTATAGCTGAACCGCATGCTGTTCTGTACCATATGTTCTGCATGTTGGCAGATGGGTAATTAGAGGACTGTGTGTATGAACAGTGTGCATTATCACCTGCATGTGTGTGTGTGTGTGTGTGTGTGTGTGTGTGTGTGTGTGTGTGTGTGTGTGTGTATTCTGGTGGTTAGTTAGTTTGCCTGCATGGTCACTCTGGTGAAGTGGTGGGAGGTAGATGCATGTATGATGTGTGTGTGTGCATGTGTGTGTTTGGGTGTGGCCATGTACGTACATGTGTAATTGTGGGATGTTCATATGGCTGTACCTCCCTTTGTGACCATGCAGTACATGGACATGGAGTGCCACATTGCACACCAGGAATACCTGTCATGTACTCATAGGACAGCACATAGTATAATATGGCCTGTAGCTTGGATCAGACATCCAGAGGGAAGGTAGACCCCAGGTACATACATAATATTGCTGTCAGTGGAGAGGTCACCGACAGCCCATGTATGCAGCTCTACAGATGCATTGGGGAAAGAATAGTCAACACCAGAGAGTGTATCCACATATTACAGGTGACACTTGATGGGCCGATGGAGCAGCATATCCCGCATGTACTGAGTATCAGATACACATGACACACCAGTGGGAGGTATTATGGCTACAACATAGTAGCCCACATATATAGGGGCCATGAACATCATTCTGGCCATACAGAGGATGCATACCAAATGACAGCACTGGGGCCATGTTACTCCACTACACACAGGTCAGGCAGGTAATGTAGCAACAGGCCTTGTGTCATGGCTGTTGTGTGGGCATTTAGAGGAATGTGATGTTAATGAGTGGTAGCAATGTGTGTATGTTAACAAGTGTGATGCAAGATGGGTTAACACATGGACATATACGTGGGGCTGTCTGTAAACTGCTACACGGTGTGGTCTGCTGTCTGCCTGTGGTATGGGACATGTGTGTGTACGTCCATACAAACATGCAGACCGATACGGTAACATACAGTGGAGCACCATGTAACACCAGATAAGATGGGACCTATAACAATGACATCTACCACAGTCTGTACACAGACTAAAGAACATGTTCACAATACACACACTGTCGACAGTCACCATAGTTACACAGACCTCAGTACTGTACAAACGACCATGGAATGTCCTGGTAATGTTGGCAAATATTACCCGTACTGTACATAACATGTGCAGCAGTCTGATATCTCCCTGGCTTGCTATCAGATATGATGACACTTATGATGGTGTACAGCAAACATGCACCTTGCATTGCACGACATATGTACAAAGGTTGACAGAGTTGCAGCTGGAAGCACATACACAGAGCCAATATAGCCATGCTGCTGTGTTAACCGCATACATGTACTTTCGTAACAGGGTTTGTTGCAACATGTGTTCTATGAGGGATATGAAGTCAGTAACTGTCAGGGCTTTCACCATCTACAGACTGCAATCCTCACACACTACCTTCTGCAGTTCACAGATATGTGCTCTGTGGGTAACAAATGACACCAAGGGCACATCACACTGCCCAGTCTGCAAACAACCCTGCAGATGTGGATTCCTCATAAACACAGTACTGACATGGCAGGTATTACAACTTGTAGGACAGCCATATCCACATACGCACTGTGAAACAAACATTACTCCAGATGCAGTATAGCAGCACTTACAGTCTGTAGTCAGGCCAGGCACATCCCCCTCCTGTGTGTTGCCCTGTTTCCACAGTGTAAGTTGTTAGAGGTAAATTGCCAATCCATCTGAGTTGCATTTCGCCAAATGACAGTTCTAGTTCCTGCCCACAGTGAATGTAAAGGGCCAACACCAAAATGATGTTCCTAGATATTGGAGTGTGTTACCATGCAATTAGCTATGGGAATATTAACACAGCTGTTCCACATGCACTCAGTTAGATGAGGACTGCAATTGGTGCAGAGGCCATCAGCTGATCATGGCCATCACTTACAAAACACAAGCTGCTGCCTAGCAAAGCAGGTGTACATCCCACATCCACCAGAGAGGGTGTGGGCAGGACAGACAGAGACAAAGTATGTCAGGGAAGGTGGGGTGAGTAAAATGTAAGCATGTTTATGTCACACACCTACCAGTACAGGGTTTCAAATACCTGACTGCTATGCATAGCTATCACATGTGTATGCAGTTATTGCATGCGCCACATAGCTTACATGTTGGTGAGCTGTCTAGCCATATATGTGCTGGTGAGTGACATCTGCAACACTGTTGCAATACAGTAGGCATAACACACCAGCCTGTCTACATTAACAGGTGTCAGCATCAACAAAGCCACACTCTGTAAGGGGCCCCTACACATTACCACACTTGGCTGGGTAACAAATACACTTCCTAACCAGTTACTTTGCCACAATACAGTAATGCATATGTATGAATTGGCCCACAGGGGTTATCCTGGAGTTCTATGGTCAAAGGTTTTGTGACAGTGTCTGATATTAGACAGCATGCGTCAGTACACCACTGGGTGTGGTACTGGGTGTGATTGTGGTCAGAAACATCATACATCACACACACACACACAGACACAGGGTGCTAGTGCTGGCATGCATGAGAATGGTCTGTATTATGGCTAAGGGGTGTTGTGTCCAGAATGGACCAAACAGGTGGGTATAGTTTACACCATCGACTCTCCTGGGTTACTAATGTGCATGGCCAGTGCTGTGAGCTGCTTGGCATGTATGTGTTCTATACGCCATGACATGGACGGCGTTTAGGATGTGCACACATCTCAAATTCATGTACAGTGGCATGTGGAAGTGTACCTGGTTTGTCTATCCCATGTTGTGTACACAGAATGTAATCATCAGATGTGACAGCCCTGCCCTCATGTGGCGGGGCCAGGTAACGGACAGCTGGTTGACCCTGTACCTACATTGGTAGCATGCTACAGGTATCCCCTGATGTCAGTGATTACTAGGCCACAGCTCTCCCAAAGGTGTATTTCACATTGGATGACCTCAGCAGGCTCGTCATAGTAGGGTTATGGGGAGGGCAGTGCGTGTGCATGGGCCATTACCCATTCGTCTAGGGGTTGACACGTCACATGCGGGCACACACACAGGGTCATATTTCACAGGTAAGTATATGCAGTGGCTAGATGACTACTTCCTTGTACAGTCATACTGCACTGCTGGCACGTGCACCACATAGTCTGTATTGCTGACAGATATTGGTGGCTAGTATCTGCTGTGAATGACATCTGAACCTCATGTGTTTGGGGCCTTTTGGCTGTGTGCTGGGTGGGATAGGCCTGGATGGATCCTTGTCACAGTCACCCTCTTCCACACATCTATATCCATCTACATTTTGCTTATTATAGTGTGTTGTCCTTACATATATGTCTGTATTCCTATCCACTGCGTGTGCAAAGCATGAGTGGTGCATACTGATGAGTGTCTGCACTAACAACTGCGACTGCCAGATATGTCTGGTTCATTGGTATTTGCAGACATGGCCTTCATGTGTTTAAGTGTGTGAGCATGCCCAGCATGACCTTTCAGTATGTTGTTGACTTACATTGCCTTATTTTCTCTATGTGTATGAGCATGCCCAGTATGGCCATCTGTATTGCATGTGTGTGTCAAGTCCAGGTAGTTTGTACTGCAGTGCTGACATTTGTGTTGTATGCTGACAGGTTGCATGCTGACTCAGCAGGTTATCCATCGATTGGTTGGCATTGACTGTTACTACATTTCTGCATGGGGGGCACACCTGACTATTTATACATTTCAACACAGGATTGGGGGGGCACACTTAACTGTTACTATATGTCTATGTAGGATGGGGGGCACACCTGACATTTGTACACATTTGCTAGGACTGTACTGGTATGTCGGGTACTCCATTTTGGTCTGTGGTCTTACCTATCACACTGGCTAGTGGCATACGAGTGTACTTATACTTACCTACATATTCGTGTCTGACTTCCTAGCCTTCACAACTGACATCTCACTGCCTGGTCTGCTGTAGTCAGTCTGTGTAGGCCTGGGGTGGGTTGCCCATAGGCCTCATTCAGAGGCCATAGCACAGCCTTTGTTTGTGTTTATCTACACCTGTTCTGCTGGCTGTGACTGTTGTTGGGTATGTGACTCCCCCAACTGGCATGTGTGAGTCACTTACCTTGTGAGTGTCCCAGTATTGAGGGTGGTGCTCCAGGACTGCCTATGTTGGATGCACATAATACATTCCCTATACATGGTTAGGCACAGGTAGTGTAATGTTTAGCATCCCTTTTACTGTATTACTGTATGTGACAGTCAGAGACAGGTGTTATTCCCTGGGTTCCTCCCGCGTCAGTGTACGTGCTATGCGTTGCCTCTTTGCCAAGGCCAGGGCATACTGGGCATGTCACTTTTTGCCTACTGGGGCAGACTCAGGTCGTTCCTCCTCTGAGACACTCTGTGCCCGTGCAGGCCTTGGCAATGGTGGGGGGGCTGTGTGGCCCTGCCCCATGCTGTTCCTGCTGCAGCTGTTTCCGCAGGATCATATTGTGTAGCATGGCACATACAAGGACAATTTGGGTACATGTAGCTGGTGAGTACTGCAAGGCTCCACCAGATTTGTCCAGGCACCGGAACCATGATTTGAGCATTCTAAACACACGCTCTATTATGCTTCTTGTTTGTGTGTTTGCCTCATTATGGAGTTCTTGTATGGGTGTGTGTGCATTTCTGATGGGTGTCATCAGCGACGGCTCCAGTACGTATCCAGCATCCCCCACTAGGTGACCGTGTGGGATGTCCCCAATGGCAAGTCTGTGCTACAGCTGCATCAGATGCCAGATGTGGGAATCATAGTAGCTTCCAGGGCAGCCAGCACACATGTTCATTATTATGTCCAGAGCATCACACACGACCTGGCAGATGATGGAGGGGAAGCCCTTGCGGTTGATGTAGACCCTACCCTGCTCACCGGTTGGTGCTTTGATGCATATGTGCGTGCAGTCTATAGCACCCAACACCTCAGGGTATTCTGCTATTTGGTAGAACAGTTGCATATTGCTGGCCAACGCCTCACGAGTGTTGGGGAAATAAACATGCTCACCGACATGTGCTGATATGGCATCCAGGAACTGGTGAAGTACCCTGGATGCTGTTGCCTGTGAGATCCCCATCATATCCCCAGTTGGCCTTTGGAAGGTAGCTGTAGCTAGTATTCTTAGGCCTACACATACCTTTATATCCACTGGGATGGGTTCCCCTCTGTTAGTTCTGTGTGTGGGGCTTGGCCGGCACAGCTCAACAATTTGCTGCAGGAGGTCCCTGTCCATCCTATAGTGCTCCACTATCTCCAGCTCATGTAGCCCTTGGTAGGTTACCCTGGGTCTGTACACTCTTCTTCGTCTCCTCACTGTGGGTTGCTTGGCAGAATTCACATCCTCAACACCCTCAGCCTCTTCCACAAGTAGTTGTATGGTAGCTATTGCAGCCCCTAATATTTTACAGTTGTGAGTATTAAAAGTTCCCCACTTGTTTACACCGGTGGTGTAGAGTGTGGGAAAAATTGAAGGGGTAGGTGTTTGCATAGTTTATAGAAGTGTTCTGGCCTTGGCTGGTCTGCTGCCTGTGTAATTGGCTGGTTCTGATACATTTCACCTGCTAGCTAAGCTAGTTCTCCTTGATTACCTTCCTACTGCTGTTTTCCTTCCCACTGCCTTCCTGTTTGAGCCCGTGTGTGCGCCATGCAAACAGAGTGCTCAAATGTGCACACTAATCCTATTTCATGGTTTAACTTCTTTTTTTCTTCCTGTAAAACCCGGTGCGCAGCACGCACACCCACTTAGGCTTTGTAAAGAGTGCTAGGCAGGTTTAGACACACCCCCTAACTTAGCTGTGGTAAGCTAGGAGCAAACCCGAGCCACAGGGATCCAATCCACTTACAGTATGCCTGACACCCCCCCCCCATGATGTCACCTACCTCCTAGGCTTAAACCAAGCTAATCCTACTCTTACAGTGTTGGGACGTGACTCACATGCTGGGGAATTCACTACCCTTCCCCTCATTTGCATAGGATTGCCTGCTAATGCATAGTTATATGTCTCACACTGAGCCCCCTCCCCCCTTACTAACCACTACTCACTGGCCAGGTTGCCTTCTGCCTGCCATTGACTTGCATGGCAGAATACTGATTTTAGTTAGAATGCTTATTTTAGGTTTATTTTATTATTTCCCCCCGATTCCATTTGCGCACTGCTGCCCTATGCTTAAACAGCCGAAATCAGCTTAAAAAAAAAAAATAAAAGTTATTTGTTTTATTTATTTATTTTTTTTGCAATGCCAATGGGCTTATACTTGGCCATTGGCATGCTTACTACTTGATATGCAGCCTTTTTTTCAGAGCTGTCATAGCTCCGTTTTGGATTTTGCAGAGATGTACTCGGTTACTAACTGAGTACATTTCTGCAGATAGCACTAGTCTTGCATGGACTGTTGCAAGCTTCCTAGATTGCAAAATCATCTCATTTGCATGGATGTTACCTGCAAATGGGGTGATTTGCATACCAGGGCTTAGTCCGTGCAAGCCCTTGCAGGCTGTTCCTGGATCGCACGGCAGACATATTGCCTGCTTGAGGTCCTACACCGATCATGCATTCTGTGCAAGCTTTTGAGAATCCGGGGGCATATGGTCAAACTTGTAAAAGTCCGATCTGACTGAATGGAGATCTCCGTATAGAGCGGGAAAGGGAAGATTTCCCATTTCCGCAATGTTGTGTGATCTCAGATTTTGTATATTTAAGTAAAGGCGGTGTGGGTGTCAAAGCCCTCACATGGGGGGTGCAGGGGGTGTAGCCCCCCTGCTATAGACGTTTAGTTTTGTGTTTTTTAGTCTTATGTGGTTTTATGTCAGTGTTCAAACTTTTACGAGATCGAACATATGGTCTCGGCCATATGTGGTTCGAACTAGTAAAAGTTTGATCTGCTGAAATACATCCATATATTTATATATACACACACTACTGCCACCATTATGCCACAGTGTGAAAGGGCAAAAAAACCAAGAAAAAAATACACACAAGCTCTCTCGACACATTTACATTATAGTAAAAGTTAATATAGCATTACATTTTTGAAAAGGAGAAGACCAACCAGGCAAAGTTTAGTTTACTGTGCATGTGTGTTTATGCATCCTTATTCACAGTTGTGTATGTGTGTGTGTGTGTGTGTGTGTGTGTGTGTGTGTGTGTGTGTGTGTGTGTGTGTGTGTGTGTGTATGTGTGTGTGTGTATGTGTATGTGTGTGTGTGTGTGTGCGTGCGTGCGTGCGTGCATGTGTGTGTGTGTGTGTGTGTGTGTGTGTATGTGTGTAGCGATGTGTGTGTGTGTGTGTGTGTGTGTGTGTGTGTGTGTGTGTGTGTGTGTGTGTGTGTGTGTGTGTTTGTGTGCAGGTGTCTGTCTTCATACATTTCATTTAAACAGAGAATATACCAAGAGAGGAAAATATAACAGAAAGAAAGAATAGAAAATTAAAATATAGAAAATGTGATTGAAATATTGGAAGAAAAAAAGAAGTAGGGTATGTGTAGTGCTAAAAACGAAAATGCATATTCCTTCTGAAATCCAGCTACCTTATACACTAATACATAAGCAAAATATGTGCAATAAACGTTAATGCATGTAAATCACAAGTACTAGTAGAAAACTAATAATGCTAAAACACATTTTAGTTGTATGCAAAAATTAGATAGCAAACAGTACAACTGAAGGTGAAGGTGTTAATTAAACAATAAGTATACATTTTGTCAAGTGGTAGGAGCAAATTATTTTGCAGACAATATTCAAGAGATAACCAAAATCTAATTACTTTTGTTCTATTTAGAGAAGCAAGTGTGTAATGTTACTGCTTCAGACAATCTTTTTTTTAGATCATGTTTAGATTGTAAGCTGATATCAAATAAGGACTGATAAGAAAACTTTGTACATACTCATGCTCAGCACTGAATAGTTTTATTCTTTTTTTCTTTCCACAAGTGACTGTGTTCAATTTAATTCTACACTTCTCTTAGTCTGTTTATTTTATTTTATCTAGATAATATGATTGTAAATGGCAAGTATGCAATAGTTACATATTTTTGAAGAATTCCCAAATCCATGTAGTTGTGTATATTTAATTTACTATGAGACCATCTTTGCCAAAAAATACAATCAAATAACAGCTAATGTTGAAAATATAAATTATTTGCTTAGAATGAAACTATTGTATCTTTATTTGGAGAGGACAGTGCTACAATACAATAGGAATGAGCCCCCAAACATATCCTTATATGTAAGCAGAGCAATTTTGCAGTGCAAAGCCAGAACATTCTTCCATATCCAGTGCTGTGGCAAATGTGGGGTCCTAAGTATCTACTTGTTAACCATTGATGTTACTTTTTATAGTCTGGATCCTCTTCTCGTGACTGAATCTACATCAAAATGATACATAATCAGTAACTGCTTATATTAATATCCTTTCATGCAAAAGCAGTTGATATCAAGGGTGGTGGTGGATGGAGTGCTTGTTTATATGACTGAGTCATATTACCAGAGGCAACAGTGGAAGCAAAAACTACAAACATTTCTATGTTGCTCTTAATGACTGTAAAGCTGTATTCATTTAGATTAGCCAAACCTGGGATACTGCAGGTGATTTTATTAAAGTATCTTAATTGTTACATTACAGCAGACATTGCCTGCTGTGCATCTCTTTGGTTAACCTATTTAAGGATTAAGGAAAGATTTAGAAAGGTTGAAGTTTATATCTGTGTTAAAGATATACCAGAGGCAAAATTATTCAAAAAAAGTCAGAAATACAGCAAGCAAAATAAAAAAAAAAAAAGATTCTAAGTGAATGCCGGTTTTGTATATATAACTTCACACTCATTGAGGTGGATTCCATAAAGTCTACGCAGTCCACTAAGACCATGTGCACTTCGTGGCATGAAGCACACATGATGACATACTGGTCTGTATTCAGTAAGTGTCTCAACATAATATGTAGAGTCTAGCAAACATCATAAACATCTTGGCATGTTAATTACAACATGCGCAGCTGAATTGTATGCTAATTAACCAATCTAAGATAGAGGAGCTATTTAACAAGCTATAAAACAATTATGTAGACTCTGTATAGGTTTTCACTGCAAATTCTAAAGCCTATTGGAATACAGCCATGAAAACTTCTGTACATGGAAAAAATGTTAGGGGCTGCAGTTGTTCTTATATATGTGGATGTGCAACAGGCCCAAGTCTATGCTACTGCTGCTAATAGACCTCAGCTAAGAAGGCAAAACATGTGTAGATCTCATTTAACTTTCCCTGGTCTGCATGATGTCGAAATTGTAGAGTGCTACAGGGTGGATAGGGACAACCTCTGTCATCCACAACTAAGAGTAAGGGCAAACTGAGGGGAACCAATACTGGTGGAGACTAAGGTATGTGTAGCACTTAGAATCATAGCTACAAGAACCTTTCAGAGGCTAACGGGATATGCTGGAGGTGTCACAAGTATCAGCATCCAGGATCTTACATCAGTTCCTGAATGCTATGCTACGACATGCCAATGATTGTATACAGTTTCTCCTTGCACCCAAGGACAGAGTGGCAATTATGCAGGCTTTCTACTTTGTAACACACTTCCTTGAAGTCCTATGTGTGATAGACTGTATGCACATTGAAATCAAATCACCACCTGGGGAACATGGAGTGGCGTATATAAACAGAAAGGACTTCCACTCCATTAACT
Organism: Protopterus annectens; assembly: GCF_019279795.1. NCBI lineage: Eukaryota > Metazoa > Chordata > Ceratodontiformes > Protopteridae > Protopterus > Protopterus annectens. The sequence continues at coordinate 1,271,193,214 of NC_056737.1, forward strand.
GCCAGGTTATGTGTAATGCTAAGGAATTCGTTCTGAATGTGTGTGCTGGTAATCTTGGCAGTTCCCATGACTCACATATCTGGCACAACTCCCAACTGTATCACAGGTTTTCCAGGGGTGATATCTCACATGGTCATTTACTGGGGGATACAGGGGATGCACTGGGGCTATAGCTGATTACACCCATCAGAAATGCACACACACACACACCCACTGAAGAATGCTATAATGAGGAACATGCTCAAACAGGAAATATCATAGAGCGTGTGTTTTGGCTGCTGAAGTCACAATTTAGGTGTCTAGATACATCAGGGGCAGCTCTGCAGTACAATACCTGTACCTGTGCTGAAATTTGCACTGTCTGCACCATCATCCACAATATTATTCTGAGCAAGCAGCTTCAGCAGGAAAACCAAGGGGAAGAGACACACATCCCACCACCACTGGCAAGGTGACCACAGCCACACGCAGGTGACGAGACAGAGGTGGAACCACCAGCTGCTGTGAGTTTAGGTAGACATAGGCATGTACAATATGCCCTCACCCTGTCCTAGAGGCAATGGATAGCACACATGCTCACCGCCTAAGAGGGTAAAAGCTACATCCTATGCATTTAGATACAGTAACATTGATGCCAGGCAGCACTCATGACCATTTTTTACCCATGTAATGGCTTTTGTAATTTGTACTGCTAGCATCACACAGACTCAGCCTTGAAGTAAACACTTGTAACTGCTGAACTATCAAGGTAAGTGCTGAACATGGGATATGACAATAAATGTCTAAGAACACAAACAAATAGCAGATCCTTACATACTGTTACCTGCTGATGCAACTAAGTAAAAGGTGTGATATAAGGTTGCTCTGTTTGTAACGTATCACACTCAAACACAAACCCATGTTTAGTTCAAAATAAGGAATACCATTAGAGCACTTTATTGTTTACCACATAAGTACTAAGAAGACTACACGATTGTAAGAGCAAAACTCTCAAAACCCAACTTCTGCTGTGGCAACTCACAAACAATAATTAGCTCCCCCACCCCCAAAACAATGGGAAAATAACAGTTTATATAAACCAATGAATAATACTTAATGCCCTTGTTTGAAATGCTTTCCAGACAATTGTCACAGAATGTGCACCTAATAAAAATTTGTTACAAGAATAATGCATGTTCAGCTTTGCCTGTCATATTTGCACATTGTTTTCATTTGGGCAAAAACAGTCTAATGTCTCAGACTACAAGCATACATTGCCAGTTTCAAAATGGATACATTGTTACTCTTGTGCTTTCCATCATGCAAACCCACTAAGTGGAGTTGTGGAACTGTCCACATCTCTAGCAGGTCCAGAACACCTGCAGACAATAGGCAGACACTTGTCAATTTAGAAAAGGACACATTGTTTCAAATTTTGCTTACCATTGTGCATACCCGCTAAGTGGGGGTTGCATGACAGCCAACACACCCGCAGGTCCTGATCACCTGCAGACACTAAGGAGACAGTTGTCAATTTCAAAATGAAAACATTGTATTAAATAAATGTGGTTTGCCACCATGCAAAAATGCTAAGTGGTGTTGCACAGCAGTCAGCACACATACAATTGTATTGAATGTAAATATATACAGCTATTGGCTGGTTGTTCCTGTGGTAGTAGGTGCAAGCTAAGGGCTACAATACAGGTGATCCTGGGTTCTAATACAGCAAATGCTGATGTTCCAGTTTGCTTTATATAAAAAATTAACATTACACATAGTAATAACTATCTTTAGCAAGTGCATTGAGCATAGACATTGTAGATTAATGTTTGTACGTAATTTTAAGAAGCTTTTCAAGGGCTTGCACAAGTGTATAAATACTGAGCACATGCAAGCCTGCCATTTTGTAGTAAGCTGTTGTGATGTAAACAAGTATGTATGCAAGGTCTGTCTGTTAACCAGTTTGTTTATATTTTATGATCCTGCTATCCATCCTGATGTGTTTCTATGTATTAAAACATCTAAATGAAATGCCCCACCTGCTTGTCATCTATGTTAGAGAGGGACAAGTGACATGGTGTCAAAAGCGGCATATCTGAAGGGACATGATGTTAGAAGGAGAATAGCCAAAATGATTTGTTGTCAGAAATAGATCCAGTTTCTTCCATTTAAAGTCTGAGAGGCACTCAGTTGGCATTGGAGGAATATAGACCAGTGACATCTGCCCTACTGTGTGCATAATTCACAAAACAGTTCAAAAATTAATTTCAGATATTGAAGAGTGTCAGGAGTGATTTGTGACAGACGAGCACCAGTAAGAGTGAAAGGGAAAGTCTACAAGAGGGTATTGAGACCAGCTATGTTATATGGGCTGGAAACAGTGGCATTAAGAAAAAGGCAGGAGTCAGAGCTGGACATGACAGCGTTAAAGATGTTAAGATTTGCACTGTGTGTGAGAAGGGTAGTCAGGATTATGAATAAGTATATTAGACAGTCAGCCCAGGTTGGACGGTTTAGAGACAAAGCCAGAGAGGCAAGATTGCATTGGTTTGGACATGTGCTGAGGAGGGATGCTGGGTATATTGGGAAAAGGATGCTATGGATGGAGCTACCAGGTAAGAGGAAAAGAGGAAGGCCTAAGATAAGGTTTATGGATGTGGGGTGAGAGGACATGCAGGTGGTTGGTGTGACAGAGCAAGATGCAGAGGACGGGAAGAAATGGAAACAGATGGTCCACTGTGGTGACCCCTAATGGGAACAGCCAAAAGAAAAAAAAGACACTTGCTCTAAACTATTTCTTATTTGTAAAATATGAAATGAGCATTCAGAATGCTCTAAATGATATTTGAACAAACCGATATGTCTGATATTGATAAAATATATCCAAATTATTAAGGAAAATATTTAAAATAAAGTCCAAATTACATAAAATGAATAAATAAGAGGTAACAATAGCATTTGTGCTAAGCACATATTTTTTGTATTAAGTAAAGAAATCCCAGTTTTTAGAAGTGTATAAAGTGTTCCCATGTTTGTGCAGTATTACAGTAAAGTTATTTCACAAAATACAGCTATTACAGAGTATATTTTGCAAAGTACGATATTTTGAAGAGTTTATTGTGCATTTGAGTGTTATTTCAAGCTCACAGAACAGTTGTTTGTACATAATTACAAGGGCCATATTTTTCAGTGGGTTTTTACATACTTTGTGGGCATGGCTGATGGATTTTGAAAACCCGTTGCACTTGTGTTTGACAATAATACTGCAAAGAAATGGAGAGTGTTTGAGCAAGAGTATGACATTTTCATACATGCTGTATTTTGTGATAAAGTTGACTGTACAAAGGTATTTATTCTACTTAATTTAGCTGGGTCAGAAGCTACTGAAAGGGAGCGTTCATTTGTGTATGCACTTGCTGCCTATGCAGGCAAGGGGGAAAAACATCATATTGCTCTTGGTTAATACAAGAATGTTTCGCTAGAGCATTTTCCAACTTCTGTTTCTTAATTGCATATTGGTGTTGATATATCCTGTCAAGGAGCCTCCACTCCGTCTTGCCCACGTAAAAGGCAGGACACAGTTTACACTTAGCAAGATATACGACAAAGTTGGAATTGCAATTAAATCTTTCCTTGATCTTGTATTGTATACCATTAATAGTGAAGTTGTTAGTCACATCAACAAATCTGCAATAGTTACAACATTCACATTTTCTCATTCCATTACAGTGGGTACTAACTGTATTTATTTGTTCTAAAATAGATTTCAGATTTTGCCCTCGAAACATTCTTGTATTAAACAAGAGCATACTTTTAAATTCATTATTATAGACCAAGTAAAGGCTGATAGTAGAGGGGGGCCCAGATGACTGAAACTAGAGGAACTCGAATTAAACTGGCAGGTTAGACTTAACGCCTGTCATCCACCAGGTTTGAATGATACCTGTTCTATTAGTAGCATCTTAAGACTAAAAAGCTTAAAGAAGTAAATTCAGAACAGTTCAAGGTATTGTCACCTTTACTCTCATGGTCCAAGTTAGAATAGTGAACACTTACTGACATAAAAGCATCAGTGGATTTACTGGCTCTACCATATTAGGTTTGATGAACAATTGTGGTTATAAGTTGTAGTATAATTGTGCTTAGTATGTTTCATAGTGATATTGATAGTATTATTGTAATACAATATATATAGAAGTTACATTTTATTTTTTAGAGTCCGTGTCATTACCGGAGTATGTAATAAGTTGCTGCAGTCTTTTATTTCGTATTGTTTTGGTTTTAACTCGAAATGTAATTTCCTGCTACTGCGCCTTTTAGGGTTTCAGTCTGATTAATTAACAATCAGCTGTGCTTATAAAAGGAGCTTTTTAAGTTATAGGTAGAATGTCTCTGATGAAGTTTCGCAGATTGTAGCAAACGAAAAGCGCTTCAACCATTTTAAATAAATTAGTGTTTTATGCTGCCTTTGTGGAGATTTTCATTTCTACTACATGATACTAAGCTTTGAGTGGATTTACAGTATTGTTTTCCAGCTCGGGAGGATATCAGATACACTGACACACCAGTGGGAGGTATTATGGCTACAACATAGTAGCCCACATATATAGGGGCCATGCACATCATTCTGGCCATACAGAGGATGCATACCAAATGACAGCATTGGGGCCATGTTACTCCACTACACACAGGTCAGGCAGGTAAAGTAGCAACAGGCCTTGTGTCATGGCTGTTGTGTGGGCATTTAGAGGACTGTGATGTTAATGAGTGGTAGCAATGTGTGTATGTTAACAAGTGTGATGCAGGATGGGTTAACACATGGACATATACGTGGGGCTGTCTGTAAAGACATAAACAAGTAGGTAATATGGAGATGTGTGTGTGTGTGTGTGTGTGTGTGTGTGTGTGTGTGTGTGTGTGTGTGTGTGTGTGTGTGTGTGTGTGCATGTGTGTGTGTGTGTGTGTGTGTATGTGTGTGTGTGTGTGTGTGCGCGCTTGTGTGTGTGTGTGTGTGTGTGTGTGTGTGTGTGTGTGTGTGTGTGTGTGTGTGTGTGTACTGTTAAGCAATGCTGTACAGATTTTAAAGTGCAGTTATTGTTTTCCCCCACACGTGGCGAGGTGGGTCAGAGTCCCTCCTGCACTCAGTCTGAGGTAGATGTCCATACAGACACCGATGATGATGATGGTGATAATTGTGAGGCACAGGTGGGGATGTCAGGGGCCAACACTGTGCATACATTTGACATCCCCCTTTAAGCCACCCCACCCCCGGACACAATTACAGTGCCTATACACACCCCAGCACCAGTGACCATAGCAGAGGGACAGCTGGCGTTCCGTGGCATTGCACAGGAAAGTGTGGTAACCATGCCTACTGTGTGCAGTCACAGCAGGTATAGCTGGATGTCTGGCAGGCTGCCACATAAGCGGATGTCCCAGGGTGCTCATGGTAGGCCCACTGAACATCATGCCCCTGGCATAGGCAACATAGCTGCAACCAGCAGACACATGTTCCAGGCTGTAATGGTGGTGCAAGCACATATTGAGCATTACACCAGACAGGGTCATAGGCTGCAGAGGGCTGCACTTGCTACTGTAGGTGACAACCTCCGAGAAGTGACGGCTGACATCCATGTTTCTAATGAGCAAGCAGATAGACATCATGATGAGCTGATGGCCCTCATCAGCTATGGTGTGTCTGTGCTTCTACATGTGGTGGAGATGCGTCGACACTCGCATGGATGTGGCCTAGCAACAAAAACAGCTGGCACTCAGAGTGGGAGTTCTAGGACACCAAGGGGCTCCAGTAGTGGCAGAAGCAGCACTGGCAGTACAGGGGGTGTGCTGTCCACACCACACCACACCACAGCAGGCCACATGCACGTGGTCCTGGCCAGTCTCAGGAGAGATGTGGTACCAGTGGACAAATGTCATCAGCAGGTGAGAGTAGCACTCCAACGCCAGTACTTGCATGTGCCTGTGGAACCCCTGGCAGGCACTGTCCACATGCCCATGGCCAGAGGCAGTGAACTGAACACCCTGCCAGGTATGGTCTGCAGCTGGCCATGAACATCTGCGTAGGGCAGCCACAAGTAAGAACTGTGTGCATGCATACCCACACACTATGCAAACACACCTAGGGCACCTCGTACCTGCACACACCACATCACCTCAGCCAGCTCCCCAGAATACACCCCTCACTCACACACATGGAGTCAAATGTATGGCTCATCCTTGGCTTCTGGCAGACCAACACTACACCCTGTGCATATGATGATACCTGTGCCCATTCCCTGTCATCCATACCATTGATGCAGGGACAGGCTGATATGGTTCTTATGCACAGGGTGAGTGTACACCAGTGTACCACAGTCCTGCAGTGTAACATGTTGTAGGGTGTAGAGAGCGGGGCATAATTGGCAGGTGGTGTAGCCATCCAGCAGTGATGCCTTCTAGCTGTTAGTAATACCGCTTGGTTGTGGTCTGTAAACTGATATGCAGGGGTGTTGTAGGTGTACATGTGTCAGCACGAGGATGGTCTGCAGTCATAATGCACAATGGGGTATGTCACTGTGCTGACACCATGGCAGTGACATATCTGGGGTACAGTCAGACACATTTCACAGATTACTATACCGGGTATTGCCTGTGCCACATGGACAGGTGGCCCGCTGAGGAGTGTATACCCTGCAACCTGATGTAGATTCATCTACATACATGCACACAGTTACTTGCCAACTCTGGGACTAGACCACTACTTAGCTATGTCGTGATACTGAAGTGTGTGACCTACATTGCACAAACACTGCCTTAACCACTCTGTACCCAATGGTCCTTGTTCTGGCCAGCAATGAAATATGCAGCCCTTGCAGGTCATGAACTCAGGGTCCTTGGCACTGCAGTCACAACACATGACCACTACCCTTTGACCACTGTGGGGACAGCTGTTGTGTTACCAATACATCTGTCATTACCCAAAATGAGTGGTATTGAACACTTGCCTTTACGTCCTAGATTGTGTAGCCCTTGTCATTAATATGACTGTTGCATCACATATGTTGTTTCATCATACTGTACACATAGCAGATACATACGGTGGGATACATGTGGGAGGGTATACGCAACCATGATGTCTACTCATGACAGGCATATGGTTGTATACATATAGGTGTATAGATGTCTACATGTACATACACAGGTATACACATACATATGTCTGTATATACATCTGCATAGTGCTACATATATATATATGGCCATGTGTACACCTCTTCGTATGTACATAAGTGTACATATCTATACATATATGTATCTATACATATGTGTATATGTAGGTATATGTATATGTACATATAGATATGTGTATATAGCTATATATGTATGCACATCCTATGTGTACAGATGCCTAGTTATGTTGGTATATGTATAGATATCTATGACTATATGTGCATACATATCTATACCAATATACCTACTACTGTTGATATATCTGTAGATATCCATACGTTTATGTGCATATGTATCACTATCTGTATATGTGTAGACATATATTGCTCTGTATATGTATATATCTGGGTGTGTATATGTATATCTATGTACTTATACATACTCATCTATATATGTTGATATGTATGTGTGTAATCATAGATATATATATGGATGTATATATGTTCAGACATCCTCACCATATGTCCTGGACATGGAGTGTAGACCTACCCCAGCCCCTATAGTCCCAACATCATAGTGCAAGTGGATGTCAGGTATGTATAGCAGGTATATTGGTAGACTATTGCTACTGTAATTGTGATTGTCTTCACAGACATGGTGTGTGTGGGAGGTCTCATCTGCTTTCCACATGCGTGCCATTGGCTACTGACAGACATCCTAAGGACATCCTGGTAAAGTACCACTGCTAGCACATAATGCCCCCATGGACTGCAGCACAGATATTGGCCTATATATGTGTACATTCTGAAATACTCCTTACAGTCCGGATGTATACACAGAACCCCTTAGTGCTAAATATGTGTACCATGCATGGCAATATGGATGTTAACAGCCATGTAGATGGGTATAACACATAACGACTGGTTTACATATGCCACCGTGGGTATGCATTCACACACCCCTGTCTGGCCTGTCACATAATACCGCTGGTACAGGGGTGCCATGGCCACATACTATCCATTAGTTAGTGACATACATTTGTACAGCATCCCACTGCTCTGTCTGACATACATGACTGTTAAGGGAGACCTGGCACCAGTACATCTGGCAAGTATCTCCACATGACATCTCACTGGATAAGTACACTAAGCTGATAGACATTTAACAATGCACTGTGCAGGCTACAGGCAGACTGGCTCATCACTGGCCAACATCTCCTATGCACTTGCATATATAGCAGGCTCTGCAGGCATGCCACACCACAGGGTACGATACAGCTGTGTGAAGGTGCATAACCACATCCAATGTGAACACAGCCACAGCCACATATGGTAAGCTAGAATAAAAGTACAGTATATGGACTATCTGTTCAACAACATCATCATACGTGCCACTCACAGACTAACCCTACATGTACTGGGATGCTACACGGTGTGGTCTGTTGTCTGTCTGTGGTATGGGACATGTGTGTGTATGGCCATACAAACATGCAGACCGATACGGTAACATACAGTGGAGCAGCATGTAACACCAGATAAGATGGGACCTATAACAATGACATCTACCACAGTCTGTACACAGACTAAAGAACATGTTCACAATACACACACTGTCGACAGTCACCATAGTTACACAGACCTCAGTACTGTACAAACAACCACGGAATGTCCTGGTAATGTTGGCAAATATTACCCGTACTGTACATAACATGTGCAGCAGTCTGATATCTCCCTGGCTTGCTATCAGATATGATGACAATTATGATAGTGTACAGCAAACATGCACCTTGTATTGCACGACATACGTACAAAGGTTGACAGAGTTGCAGCTGGAAGCACATACACAGGGCCAATATAGCCATGTTGCTGTGTTAACCGCATACATGTACTGTCATAACAGGGTTTGTTGCAACATGTGTCCTATGAGGGATATGAAGTCAGTAACTGTCATGGCTTTCACCATCTACAGACTGCAATCCTCACACACTACCTTCTGCAGTTCACAGATATGTGCTCTGTGGGTAACACATAACACCAAGGGCGCATCACACTGCCCAGTCTGCAGACAACCCTGCAGATGCGGATTTCTCATAAACACAGTACTGACATGGCAGGTATTACAACTTGCAGGATAGCCATATCCACACATGCACTGTGAAACAAACATTACTCCAGATGCTGTATAGCAGCACTTACAGTCTATAGTCAGGTCAGGCAAGTCCCCCTCCTGTGGGTTGCCCTGTTTCCACAGTGTAAGTTGTTAGAGGTAAATTGCCAATTCATCTGAGCTGCATTTCGCCAAATGACAGTTCTAGTTCCTGCCCACAGTGAATGTAAAGGGCCAACACCAAAATGATGTTCTTAGATATTGGAGTGTATTACCATGCAATTGGCTATGGGAATGTTAACACAGCTGTTCCACATGCACTCAGTTAGACGAGGACTGCAATTGGCACAGAGGCCATCAGCTGATCATGGCCATCACTTACAAAACACAAGCTGCTGCCTAGTAAAGCAGGTGTACATCCCACATCCACCAGAGAGGGTGTGGGCAGGACAGACAGAGACAATGTATGTCAGGGAAGGTGTGGGTGAGTAAAATGTAAGCATGTTTATGTCACACACCTACCAGTACGGGGTTTCAAATAGCTGACTGCTATGCATAGCTATCACATGTGTATGCAGTTATTGCATGTGCCACATAGCTTACATGTTGGTGATCTGTCTAGCCATATATGTGCTGGTGAGTGACATCTGCAACACTGTTGCAATACAGTAGGCATAGCACACGAGCCTGTCTACATTAACAGGTGTCAGCATCAACACAGCCACACTCTGTAAGGGACCCCTACACATTACCACACTTGGCTGGGTAACAAATACACTTCCTAACCAGTTACATTGCCACAATACAGTAATGCATATGTATGAATTGGCCCACAGGGGTTATCCTGGGGTTCTATGGTCAAAGGTTATTTGACAGTGTCTGACATTACACAGCATTCTTCAGTACACCACTGGGTGTGGTACTGGGTGTGATTGTGGTCAGAAGCATCATACACCACACACACAGACACAGGGTGCTAGTGCTGGCATGCATGTGTGCATTGCTTCACAGGTGTGTAGTGGTTGAGGGTCCCAGATGACTGTACAAGGCTGGGGGTATACCTTGGCACCAGGTCACATGAGAATGGTCTGTATTATGGCTAAAGGGTGTTGTGTCTGGAATGGACCAAACAGGTGGGTATAGTTTACACCATCCACTCTCCTGGGTTACTAATGTGCATGGCCAGTGCTGTGAACTGCTTGGCATGTATGTGTTCTATACGCCATGACATGGACGGTGTTTAGGATGTGCACACATCCCACATTCATGTACAGTGACATGTGGAAGTGTACCTGGTTTGTCTGTCCCATATTGTGTACACAGAATGTAATCATCAGATGTGACAGCCCCGCCCTCATGTGGCGGGGCCAGGTAATGGACAGCTGGTTGACCCTGTACCTACATTGGTAGCATGCTACAGGTATTCCCTGGTGTTAGTGGCATCTGTCCATACTGGGCATCTGTGTAAGGCATGGTATGTCCGTTGGGGATCACATTTGATGGAACCACAGTTGTTGCAGGCATCCAGTGGGAAACATACTGAAAGCACACTGTCTGCAATTAGGAGCCTATCAACTGCTGGACAGGCTGTCATGAACTCTGTAGGCCACTGCATTCACACCATTGTTAATATCAGTCGCTAATCCTGGCCTTGTTGTCAAATGTATGGGTATGGATATGCATCCCAGCCTCTCAGCTATTTCACAGTTGCTTTCCCTGTAGAGTGAACATTGTGATATGTACTGGGCCACCATATAGAAAATTGCAAAACCCACTACACATTGGGCCCAGGTGTCATACGCACACATCCTCCTACACACATGTTATGGGTTACAAACACACATGCACACACACCTGTCATGTCCAGGAGTAGAACCCCTATCTAACTAGTTTATTACACTACAGCACTATGCAGTCATAGTACGTGCCATGGTGATTACTGCAGTACTCCTTCCCCAAAGGTGTATATCACATTGGCTGACATCAGCAGGATTGTCAAAGTATGGCATTTGACATGTACTGAGTGTGACTAGCCTAAAATGCATTGTTCCTCACACAGACAGTGCAACACACACAAAACATCCAGAACTGCCATGGGTGGCTATAGAACCCTACCAGGGTTCTGAATCACACTACAGCAGTACACAGTTATGGCATGTGCTATGGAGATTACTGGGCTACAACCTTCCCAGAGGTGTATTACTAGGTGGATGACATCAGCTGCCTTGCAATGGTTGAGCATTTGGATTGTGGGGAGTGTGGCAGGCTGAAAAAGCACTGCTTTCTACACAGACAGACAGATACGCACACAAACACACACAGTTGCCATGTTTGGCGATAAAACTCCTACCTAACTAGTGTATCACACTACAGTGGTATGCATTTACAGGACGAGCTATGGAGATTACTGGGCTACAGCTTCCAAGAGGTGTATTACTAGGTGGATGACATCAGCTGCCTTACCAAGGTAGAGCATTTAAATTGTAGGGGGGTGTGCCTACCCTGCAAAACATTGCTTTCTACACAGACAGAGTCAGACAGACATACACACACACTTGCCAAGGCTGGGGTTAGAACTCCTACTTAATTAATTTATCACACTACAGTAGTACACAGTTATGGCACACACCACGGAGATTACCGCCCTGTCTTTCCTAAAGGTGTATTACACAGCTGATGACATCAGCACACTTGTCAAAGCGGACCATTGGAGGTTGTAGTGTCTGTGAATGGACTCAAAAGCATTGCTTCCTACCTGGACATGGGTACACACACATAAACCCACACTTGCCATGTTTGGGAATAGAACACTTACCTAACCAGTTTAGCACACTGCAGCAGTACGCAGTTATGGGACACACTATGGATATTACTGGCTACAGCTCCCCAGAGGTGTATTACTAGGTGGAAGACATCAGCTGCCTTGCAAAGGTTGAGCATTTGGATTGTGAGGAGCATGGCTGGCCTAAAAAGGCATTGCTCTCTACACAGACTGACAAACACACACACAGTTGCCACGCCTGGGAATAGAACTCCTACGTAACTAGCTTAGCACATTATAGCAGTATGCAGTTACAAGACATGCTATAGCAATTACTGGGCTACAGCCTTCACAGAGGTGTATTTCTAGGTGGATGGCATCAGCAGTCTTGCTGAAGTTGTGCATGAAAATTGTTGGGGGTGTGATTACCCTAACAGGAATTGCTCTCTACACAGTCAGACACACAAACACACACACAGTTGGCAAGTCTGGGATTCAAACCCCTACCTAACTAGATTATCACACCACAGCAGTACGCAGTTACAGGACACATCACAGTGATTACTAGGCCACAGCTCTCCCAAAGGTGTATTTCACATTGGATGACCTCAGCAGGCTTGTCATAGTAGGGTTATGGGGAGGGCAGTGTGTGTGCATGGGCCATTACCCATTCGTCTAGGGGTTGACACGTCACATGCGGGCACACACACAGGGTCATATTTCACAGGTAAGTATATGCAGTGGCTAGATGACTTCTTCCTTGTACAGTCATATTGCACTGCTGGCACGTGCACCACATAGTCTGTACTGCTGACAGATACTGGTGGCTAGTATTTGCTGTGAGTGACATCTGAACCTCATGTGTTTGGGGCCTTTTGGCTGTGTGCTGGGTGGGATAGGCCTGGATGGATCCTTGTCATAGTCACCCTCTTCCACATATCTATGTCCATCGACATTTGGCTTATTATAGTGTGTTGTCCTTACATATATGTCTGTATTCCTATCCACTGTGTGTGCAAGGCATGAGTGGTGCATACTGATGAGTGTCTGCACTAACAACTGCGACTGCCAGATATGTCTGGTCCACTGGTGTTTGCAGACATGGCCTTTATGTGTTTAAGTGTGTGAGCATGCCCAGTATGACCTTTCAGTATGTTGTTGACTTACATTGCCTTCATTTCTCTATGTGTATGAGCATGCCCAGTATGGCTGTCTGTATTGCATGTGTGTGTCAAGTCCAGGTAGTTTGTACTGCAGTGCTGATATTTGTGTTGTACACCGACAGGTTGCATGCTGTCTCAGCAGGTCATCCATCGATCAGTTGGCATTGACTGTTACTACATTTCTGCATGGGGGGGCACACCTGACTATTTATACATTTCAACACAGGATTGGGGGGACACACTTGACTGTTACTATATGTCTATGTAGGATGGGGGGGCACACCTGACATTTGTACACATTTGCTAGGACTGTACTGGTATGTCGGGTACTCCATTTTGGTCTGTGGTCTTACCTATCACGCTGGCTAGTGGCATGCAAGTGTACTTATAATTACCTACATATTCGTGACTGACTTCCTAGCCTTCACAACTGACATCCCACTGCCTGGTCTGCTGTAGTCAGTCTGTGTAGGCCTGGGGCAGGTTGCCCATAGGCCTCATTCAGAGGCCATAGCACAGCCTTTGTTTGTGTTTGTCTACACCTGTTCTGCTGGCTGTGACTGTTGTTGGGTATGTGACCCCCCCCGACTGGCATGTGTGAGTCACTTACCTTGTGAGTGTCCCAGTATTGAGGGTGGTGCTCCAGGACTGCCTATGTTGGATGCACATAATACACTCCCTACACATGGTTAGGCACAGGTAGTGTAATGTTTAGCATCCCTTTTACTGTATCTGAGAGTCAGAGACAGGTGTTATTCCCTGGGTTCCTCCCACGTCAGTGTACGTGCTATGCATTGCCTCTTTGCCAAGGCCAGGGCATACTGGGCATGCCACCTTCTGGCTACTGGGGCAGACTCAGGTCGTTCCTCCTCTGAGACACTCTGTGCCCGAGCAGGCCTTGGCAATGGTGGGGGGCTGTGTGGCCCTGTCCCATGCTGTTCTGCTGCAGCTGTTCATGCAGAATCATATTGTGTAGCATGGCACATACAAGGACAATTTGGGTACATGTAGCTGGTGAGTACTGCAAGGCTCCACCAGATGTGTCCAGGCACCGGAAACATGATTTGAGCATTCTAAACACATGCTCTATTATGATTCTTGCTTGTGTGTGTGCCTCATTATGGAGTTTTTGTACGGGTGTGTGTGCATTTCTGATGGGTGTCATCAGTGACGGCTCCAGTACTTATCCAGCATCCCCCACTAGGTGACCATGTGGGATGTCCCCATTGGCAAATCTGTGCTACAGCTGCATCAGATGCCAGATGTGGGAATCATGGTAGCTTCCAGGGCAGCCAGCACACATGTTCATTATTATGCCCAGAACATCGCACACAACCTGGAAGATGATGGAGGGGAAGCTCTTGCGGTTGATGTAGACCCTACCCTGCTCACCGGTTGGTGCTTTGATGCATATATTCGTGCAGTCTATAGCACCCAACACCTCAGGGTATTCTGCTATTTGGTGGAACAGTTGCATATTGCTGGCCAACGCCTGATGAGTGTTGGGGAAATAAACATGCTCACCGACATGTGCTGATATGGCATCCAGGAACTGGTGGAGTACCCTGGATGCTGTTGCTTATGAGATCCTCATCATATCCCCAGTTGGCCTTTGGAAGGTAGCTGTAGCTAGTATTCTTAGGCCTACACATACCTTTATATCCACTGGGATGGGTTCCCCTCTGTTAGTTCTGTGTGTGAGGCTTGGCCGGCACAGCTCAACAATTTGCTGCAGGAGGTCCCTGTCCATCCTGTAGTGCTCCACTATCTCCAGCTCATGTAGCCCTTGGTAGGTTACCCTGGGTCTGTACACTCTTCTTCGTCTCCTCACTGTGGGTTGCTTGGCAGCATTCACATCCTCAACACCCTCAGCCTCTTCCACAAGTAGTTGTATGGTAGCTATTGCAGCCCCTAACATTTTACAGTCGTGAGTATTAAAAGTTCCCCACTTGTTTACACCGGTGGAGTAGAGTGTGGGAAAAACTGGAGGGGTAGGTGTTTGCATAGTTTATAGTAGTGTTCTGGCCTGGGCTGGTCTGCTGCCTGTGTAATTGGCTGGTTCTGATACATTTCACCTGCTAGCTAAGCTAGTTCTCCTTGATTACCTTCCTACTGATGTTTTTCCTTCCCACTGCCTTCCTGTTTGAGCCCGTGTGTGCGCCACGCAAAAACAGTGCTCAAATGTGAACACTAATCCTATTTCATGGTTTAACTTCTTTTTTCTTCCTGTAAAACCCGGTGCGCAGCACGCACACCCGCTTAGGCTTTGTAAATAGTGCTAGGCAGGTTTAGACACACCCCCTAACTTAGCTGTGGTAAGCTAGGAGCAAACCCGAGCCACAGGGCTCCAATCCGCTTACAGTATGCCTGACACCCCCCCATGATGTCACCTACCTCCTAGGCTTAAACCAAGCTAATCCTACTCTTACACTGTTGGGATGTGACTCACATGCTGGGGAAAACTGGGATTCACTATCCTTCCCCTCATTTGCATAGGATTGCCTGCTAATGCATAGTTATATGTCTCACACTGAGCCCCCCCCCCTTAGCAACCACTACTGACTGGCCAGGTTGCCTTCTGCCTGCCATTGACTTGCATGGCAGAATACTGATTTTAGTTAGAATGCTTATTTTAGGTTTATTTTATTATTTTCCCCCAATCTCATTTGTGCGCCACTGCCCTATGCTTAAACAGCCGAAATTGGCTAAAAACAAAAAATAAAAGTTTTGTTTTATTTATTTATTTTTTTGCAATGCCAATGGCCTTATACTTGGCCATTGGCATGCTTACTACTTGATATGCAGCCTTTATTCGGAGCTGTCATAGCTCCATTTTGGATTTTGCAGAGATGTACTCAATTACTAACCGAGTACATTTCTGCAGATAGCACTAGTCTTGCACGGACTTCCTAGATTGCAAAATCACCTCATTTGCATGGATTTTACCTGCAAATGGGGTGATTTGCATACCAGGGCTTAGTCTGTGCAAGCCCTTGCAGGCTGTTCCTGGATCGCACGGCAGACATATTGCCTACTTGAGCTCCTACACCGATCTTGCATTCTGTGCAAGCTTTTGAGAATCCGGGGGCATATGTTCGAAGTTGTAAAAGTCCGATCTGACTGAATGGAGATCTCCGTATAGACTGGGAAAGGGAAGATTTCCCATTTCCACAATGTAGTGCAATCTCAGATTTGGTATATTTAAGTAAAGGGGGTGTGGGTGTCAAAGCCCTCACATGGGGGGTGCAGGGGGTGTAGCCCCCCTGCTATAGACGTTTAGTTTTGTGTTTTTTAGTCTTATGTGGTTTTCCGTCAGTGTTCGAACTTTTACGACATCGAACATATGGTCTCGGCCATACATGGTTCGAACTAGTAAAAGTTCAATCTGCTGAAATAGATCTATATATTTATATATAGACACACTACTGCCACCATTATGCCACATTGTGAAAGGGCAAAAAAAAACAAGAAAAAAAACCACACAAGCTCTCTCAACACATTTACATTATAGTAAAAGTTAATATAGCATTACATTTTTGAAAAGGAGAAGGCCAACCAAACAGGCAAAGTTTAGTTTTACTGTGCATGTGTGTTTATGCATCTTTATTCACAGTTGTGTATGTGTTTGCGTGTGTGTGTGTGTGTGTGTGTGTGTGTGTGTGTGTGTGTGTGTGTGTGTGTGTGTGTGTGTGTGTGTGTGTGTGTGTGCGTGCGTGTGTGTGTGCGTGTGTGTGTGTGTGCGTGTGTGTGTGTATGTGTGTGTGTGCAGGTTCTGTCTTCATACATTTCATTTAAACAGAGAGTATACCAAGAGAGGAAAATATAAGAGAAAGAATGAATAGAAAATTAAAATATAGAAAATGTGATTGAAATATTGGATGAAAAAAATAAGTAGGGTATGTGTAGTGCTAAAAACGAAAATGCATATTCCTTCTGAAATCCAGCTACCTTATACACTAATACATAAGCAAAATATGTGCAATAAACGTTAATGCATGTAAAGCACAAGTACTAGTAGAAAACTAATAATGCTAAAACACATTTTAGTTGTATGCAAAAATTAGATAGCAAACAGTACAACTGAAGGTGAAGGTGTTAATTAAACAATAAGTATACATTTTGTCAAGTGATAGGAGCAAATTATTTTGCAGACAATATTCAAGAGATAACCAAAATCTAATTACTTTTGTTCTATTTAGAGAAGCAAGTGTGTAATGTTACTGCTTCAGACAATCTTTTTTTTAGATCATGTTTAGATTGTAAGCTGATATCAAATAAGGACTGATAAGAAAACTTTGTACATACTCGTGCTCAGCACTGAATAGTTTTATTCTTTTTTTCTTTCCACAAGTGACTGTGTTCAATTTAATTCTACACTTCTCTTAGTCTGTTTATTTTATTTTATCTAGATAATATGATTGTAAATGGCAAGTATGCGATAGTTACATATTTTTGAAGAATTCCCAAATCCATGTAGTTGTGTATATTTAATTTACTATGAGACCACTTTTGCCAAAAAATACAATCAAATGACAGCTAATGTTGAAAATATAAATTATTTGCTTAGAATGAAACTATTGTATCTTTATTTGGAGAGGACAGTGCTACAATACAATAGGAATGAGCCCCCAAACATATCCTTTTATGTAAGCAGAGCAATTTTGCAGTGCAAAGCCAGAACATTCTTCCATATCCAGTGCTGTGGCAAATGTGGGGTCCTAAGTATCTACTTGTTAACCATTGATGTTACTTTTTATAGTCTGGAACCTCTTCTCGTGACTGTTTGAATCTACATCAAAATGATACATAATCAGTAACTTCTTATAATAATATCCTTTCATGCAAAAGCAGTTGACATCAAGGTTGGTGGTGGATGGAGTGCTTGTTTATATGACCGAGTCATATTACCAGAGGCAACAGTGGAAGCAAAAACTACAAACATTTCTATGTTGCTCTTTATGACTGTAAAGCTGTATTCATTTAGATTAGCCAAACCTGGGATATTGCAGGTGATTTTATTAAAGTATCTTAATTGTTACATTACAGCAGTCATTGCCTGCTGTGCATCTCTTTGGTTAACTTATTTAAGGATTAAGGAAAGATTTAGAAAGGTTGAAGTTTATATCTGTGTTAAAGATATACCAGAGGCAAAATTATTCAAAAAAAGTCAGAAATACGGCAAGCAAAATAAAAAAAAAAAGATTCTAAGTGAATGCCGCTTTTGTATGTATAACTTCACACTCGTTGAGGTGGATTCCATAAAGTCTACACAGTCCACTAAGACCATGTGCACTTCGTGGCATGAAGCACACATGATGACATACTGGTCTGTATTCAGTAAGTGTCTCAACATAATATGTAGAGTCTATCAAACATCATAAACATCTTGGCATGTTAATTACAACATGCGCAGCTGAATTGTATGCTAATTAACCAATCTAAGATAGAGGAGCTATTTAACAAGCTATAAAACAATTATGTAGACTCTGTATAGGTTTTCACTGCAAATTCCAAAGCCTATTGGAATACAGCCATGAAAACTTCTGTACTTGGAAACAATGTTAGGGGCTGCAGTTGTTCTTATATATGTGGATGTGCAACAGGCCCAAGTCTATGCTACTGCTGCTAATAGACCTCAGCTAAGAAGGCAAAACGTGTAGATCTCATTTAACTTTCCCTGGTCTGCATGATGTGGAAATTGTAGAGTGCTACAGGGTGAATAGGGACAACCTCTGTCATCCACAACTAAGAGTAAGGGCAAACTGAGGGGAACCAATACTGGTGGAGACCAAGGTATGTGTAGCACTTAGAATCTTAGCTACAAGAACCTTTCAGAGGCTAACAGGGGATATGCTGGAGGTGTCACAAGTATCAGCATCCAGGATCTTACATCAGTTCCCGAATGCTATGCTACGACATGCCAATGATTGTATACAGTTTCTCCTTGCACCCAAGGACAGAGTGGCAATTATGCAGGCTTTCTACTTTGTAGCACACTTCCTTGAAGTCCTATGTGTGATAGACTGTATGCACATTGAAATCAAATCACCACCTGGGGAACATGGAGGGCTGTATATAAACAGAAAGGACTTCCACTCCATTAACTGCCAGGTTATGTGTAATGCTAAGAAATTCGTTCTGAATGTGTGTGCTGGTAATCTTGGCAGTTCCCATGACTCACATATCTGGCACAACTCCCAACTGTATCACAGGTTTTCCAGGGGTGATATCTCACAGGGTCATTTACTGGGGGATACAGGGGATGCACTAGGGCTATAGCTGATTACACCCATCAGAAATGCACACACACACCCACTGAGGAATGCTATAATGAGGCACATGCTCAAACAGGAAATATCATAGAGTGTGTGTTTTGGCTGCTGAAGTCACAATTTAGGTGTCTAGACACATCAGGGGCAGCTATGCAGTACAATACCTGTACCTGTGCTGAAATTTGCACTGTCTGTGCCATCATCCACAATATTATTCTGAGCAAGCAGCTTCAGCAGGAAAACCAAGGGGAAGAGGCACACATCCCACCACCACTGGCAAGGTGACCACAGCCACACGCAGGTGACGAGTCAGAGGTGGAACCACCAGCTGCTGTGAGTTTAGGTAGACATAGGCATGTACAATATGCCCTCACCCTGTCCTAGAGGCAATGGATAGCACACATGCTTACCGCCTAAGAGGGTAAATGCTACATCCTATGCATTTAGATACAGTAACATTGATGCCAGGCAGCACTCATGACCATTTTTTACCCATGTAATGGCTTTTGTAATTTGTACTGCCAGCATCACACAGACTCAGCCTTGAAGTAAACACTTGTAACTGCTGAACTATCAAGGTAAGTGCTGAACATGGGATATGACAATAAATGTCTAAGAACACAAACAAATAGCAG
Source organism: Protopterus annectens (assembly GCF_019279795.1). Classification (NCBI taxonomy): domain Eukaryota; kingdom Metazoa; phylum Chordata; order Ceratodontiformes; family Protopteridae; genus Protopterus; species Protopterus annectens. The sequence continues at coordinate 1,271,213,297 of NC_056737.1, forward strand.
ATCCTTACATACTGTTACCTGCTGATGCAACTAAGTAAAAGGTGTGATATAAGGTTGCTCTGTTTGTAATGTATCACACTCAAACACAAACCCATGTTTAGTTCAAAATAAGGAATACCAATAGAACACTTTATTGTTTACCACATAAGTACTAAGAAGACTACACGATTGTAAGAGCAAAACTCTCGAAACCCAACTTCTGCTGTGGCAACTCACAAACAATAATGAGCTCCCCCACCCCCAAAAGAATGGGAAAATAACAGTTTATATAAACCAATGAATAATACTTAATGCCCTTGTTTGAAATGCTTTCCAGACAATTGTCACAGAATGTGCACCTAATAAAAATTTGTTACAAGAATAATGCATGTTCAGCTTTGTCTGTCATATTTGCACATTGTTTTCATTTGGGAAAACACAGTCTAATGTCTCAGACTACAAGCATACATTGCCAGTTTCAAAATGGATACATTGTTACTCTTGTGCTTTCCATCATGCAAACCCACTAAGTGGAGTTGTGGAACTGTCCACATCTCTAGCAGGTCCAGAACACCTGCAGACAATAGGCAGACACTTGTCAATTTAGAAAAGGGCACATTGTTTCAAATTTTGCTTACCATTGCGCATACCCGCTAAGTGGCGGTTGCATGACAGCCAACGCACCCACAGGTCCTGATCACCTGTAGACACTAAGGAGACAGTTGTCAATTTCAAAATGGAAACATTGTATTAAATAAATGTGGTTTGCCACCATGCAAAAATGCTAAGTGGTGTTGCACAGCAGTCAGCACACATACAATTGTATTGAATGTAAATATATACAGCTATTGGCTGGTTGTTCCTGTGGTAGTAAGTGCAAGCTAAGGGCTACAATACAGGTGAGCCTGGGTTCTAATACAGCAAATGCTGATGTTCCAGTTTGCTTTATATAAAAAATTAACATTACACATAGTAATAACTATCTTTAGCAAGTGCATTCAGCATAGACATTGTAGATTAATGTTTGTACGTAATTTTAAGAAGCTATTCAAGGGCTTGCACAAGTGTATAAATACTGAGCACATGCAAATCTGAATGACATTTTGTAGTAAGCTGTTGAGATGTAAACAAGTATGTATGCAAGATGTCTGTTAACCAGTTTGTTTATATTTTATGATCCTGCTATCCATCCTGATGTGTTTCTATTTATTAAAACATCTAAATGAAATGCCCCACCTGCTTGTCATCTATGTTAGAGAGGGACAAGTGGCATGGTGTCAAAAGCAGCATATCTGAAGGGACATGATGTTAGAAGGAGAACAGCCAAAACGATTTGTTGTCAGAAAGAGATCCAGTTTCTTCCATTTAAAGTCTGAGAGGCACTCAGTTGGCATTGGAGGAATATAGAGCAGTGAAATCTGCCCTACTGTGTGCATAATTCACAAAACAGTTCAAAAATTAATTTCAGATATTGAAGAGTGTCAGGAGTGATTTGTGACAGACGAGCACCAGTAAGAGTGAAAGGGAAAGTCTACAAGAGGGTATTGAGACCAGCTATGTTATATGGGCTGGAAACAGTGGCATTGAGAAAAAGGCAGGAGTCAGAGCTGGACATGACAGCGTTAAAGATGTTAAGATTTGCACTGTGTGTGAGAAGGGTAGTCAGGATTATGAATAAGTATATTAGACGGTCAGCCCAGGTTGGACGGTTTAGAGACAAAGCCAGAGAGGCAAGATTGCATTGGTTTGGACATGTGCTGAGGAGGGATGCTGGGTATATTGGGAAAAGGATGCTATGGATGGAGCTACCAGGTAAGAGGAAAAGAGGAAGGCCTAAGATAAGGTTTATGGATGTGGGGTGAGAGGACATGCAGGTGGTTGGTGTGACAGAGCAAGATGCAGAGGACGGGAAGAAATGGAAACAGATGGTCCACTGTGGTGACCCCTAATGGGAACAGCCAAAAGAAAAAAAAGACACTTGCTCTAAACTATTTCTTATTTGTAAAATATGAAATGAGCATTCAGAATGCTCAAAATTATATTTGAACAAACCGATATGTCTGATATTGATAAAATATATCCAAATTATTAAGGAAAATATTTAAAATAAAGTCCAAATTACATAAAATGAATAAATAAGAGGTAACAATAGCATTTGTGCTAAGCACATATTTTTTGTATTAAGTAAAGAAATCCCAGTTTTTAGAAGTGTATAAAGTGTTCCCATGTTTGTGCAGTATTACAGTAAAGTTATTTCACAAAATACAGCTATTACAGAGTATATTTTGCAAAGTACAATATTTTGAAGAGTTTATTGTGCATTTGAGTATTATTTCAAGCTCACAGAACAGTTGTCTGTACATAATTACAAGGGCCATATTTTTCAGTGGGTTTTTACATACTTTGTGGGCATGTTGATGGATTTTGAAAACCCGTTGCACTTGTGTTTGACAATAATACTGCAAAGAAATGGAGAGTGTTTGAGCAAGAGTACGACATTTTCATACATGCTGTATTTTGTGATAAAGTTGACTGTACAAAGGTATTTATTCTACTTAATTTAGCTGGGTCAGAAGCTACTGAAAGGGAGCGTTCATTTGTGTATGCACTTGCTGCCTATGCAGGCAAGGGGGAAAAACATCATATTGTTGTACAGGCTTAATCAAGCGAGTACCTTGAGTTCTTAAAATGTAAATTTAGAGAAATGTGTAACCTCAGACAAATGTTACAATGGAACGGCACTTATTTTACACATCAGGTCAAAAGCCTGGTGAAAAATTTGCAGCATATATAACTGACTTCAGAAACAAAACTAAAACATGCAGATGTGGTGATTTAAGGGATGAGTTGATAAAGGACAGACTTGTGTGTTGTATTAAAGATGGTGCTGTGAGAAAGAATTTGCTTCATGACAGCAATTTAACTTTGAATAAGGCCATTGCAATTTGTCAGATATACAAGCTCACAGAAACGCACACAAATGAGAATAGATCTAGAAGGCACAGTGACAAAGCTCATGTTGATAGTATGTAGCATGTGGTTAAAAGAAACAGGCCTAAGCACATGACTGCAACTGTAGCCACTGCAGCACCCACTGGTGAACCCTAGAGCTTTCTAGTAAATTCCAGAGTTTACACAGTCTCAGTGAAGCATAAGAGTGAGTCAGTAAACTCAAAGCATGGGCCCTAACCCAGTTTCATTGCCAACTGCTTTAACTGTAGTGGAAATCATGAATCTAAAAGGTAGAAATGTTTAGCTTTTGTTCAATAATGCCACAAATACAATAAATGGAATAATTTCAAAATGTTTTGTAAATCAAAAGGCCCACATTCTTTTATTAAAAGAGAACATTTTAAGAAATGAGTTGATCAATTACAGAGTTTAGAACAAAGTATAGCTACTGGGAATTTTACCCACATAGGTTCTTAGGTAGGTACTAGGCTATTAGCCCTAGGGCCTATATAAGCCTAGCCAAAAATGTACCCTGGCTTTCACCACCCAAGAAAATTATTTTTCTGTGCCCCTGTCGAGCAGAGCCACAGAAGTGATCCCCAGGGTGAATTTCCTATCTCCCATCCAATCATCAAGATTTTTCTTGAAGAGTGCTAATGAGGAGCTCTGTTTGACGTAAATAGGTAGTCTGTTCCAGAGTATGGGAAGTCTCTGCGACAGCAATCTATCCCTCCAGCATGTTCTGTTTATTGTGGTGACAAGGTTTAGGTCCCTAGAGCATGTAGCTCATAGGGATTGGGATTTCTTTAAGTGGAGCAATTCCAACAGCTCTGGGTTTGACATAGCTTTGTATGCTAGGCAGAGATTGCTTCTGAGTAGGCGATATGTGACAGAGTAAAGCTGGAGTTTTTTGAGATGGTCTGCATAGGGCATCAGTTTGAGGCCAGTAATCCTCTTTGTGAGGTATTTATGTGGCCTTTCCAGTTGTTGTAGATGTCTTGTGAGGTACATACCAAAAGGGGCATTGTACTCTATAATGGGTCTAATGAGTGATGAGTAGAGGGGAACAATTACCTCTTTTTTTCTGGATGAGAAACCTTTTGTGATGAGGTGAGCCACGTAGAAGGATTTCCTGACCACTGTGGCGATGTGATTATCAAAGGAGAGACTACTGTCCACCTGTGTCCCAAGGTCTCATCACATTTTCGGCATTAAGTAGACTACCAGCTATGTGGTAGTTCATGGGTACAGAGTTTTTACCAAAGGGGGTGACAATACACTTTTTGGCATTGAGCTTCAGGCCATGGCTTTGACACCAGGCATCTGTCTCAGTGAGGCCCTTTTGTAGTATGTCCACATCATTACGAGTTTCAATTATGGCTCATAGTTTGCAGTCATCTGCAAACTTTGTTAGCCAAAGACCTTCTGTGTTAGCCTGTACTTCAGAGAAGTAGATACCAAACAGGAGAGGACCCAGGACTGAACCCCGTGGTACTACACTTGTCACTGGTCTGAAGTCGGATTGGGAGTCTGCTATTTTCACAGTGTGGGTTCTGTCCGTGAGCCAGTTGGCAACCCATCTTGTGACATTGGGATTTATACCTACTTTAGTGACCTTATCTATAATTCCAGAGTGGGGGATGATGTTAAAAGCCTTGGCGAGATCTAAATAAGCTGTGTGAACCACCTTACCTTCATTCTGTTCCTTAAATGAAATATTTTTAACAGTATGTGTTATTATTACTTTTATCAGTTGACGGATGGAGCTTTATTTAATTTTTAACATATAAGGTATTTATTAAAAATAAGGGAATTGTATTTTTATATAACACATTTTATTTGTTTTCTTTAAACAGTCAACTATTTATAAGTTTTTATACAACACAATATGTGCTTTTATAACATAGACTTGGGTTGAACTGTTTTTTATATACATGTATATTTATTTGTCTATCATTCATGCACTTGCTTGTTGGGGTCAGCAATTGTGTTTTAATTGATTTTAATTAGCTAATTAGTCATTATTTGGATAAAGCAAATGGTAGTATATAAATGTGTTTGTAATGATGACTTACTGCATCTGATGAAGGCTTTGCTTTGAGAAAGATAAAAATGCGATGATTACAGTTAAGCGTTTATGGTTTATCTGTTGTGTTTTTTCAGTAAAAGTAAGTGGCGTGTCCATCAGATTGGTTTATCATGGTTTTCTCCTTTTGATGCCTTTTCTACTTGGGGTATTGTTTTTTGTTTGGGCACTGCCTCTACAAGATTTTGTGGTTTTGGTGAAACATAACATGTACACATTTATAATGACAAAACACATTTAGACTGTCTTATACATGTATTAATGTAGACAGCAATTTTTCACAAATATGATCACAAACATGTGTGTGTCTATATGTGAAAATGTTAAGTGTGTAATGTATACAACATCCTGGGAAACAGCTGCATATGTCTCATTTCTGCTACATGCATCCCTGACAGCTGTTTGCTTTTAGTTTGTCAAGCTGTTTCTTAAAGTACCAAATACAACTTAAAAAATCAAAAAAATAAAATAATAAAATGCCACCAAGACCACTGATCCAAGAAGTAAGTGAATTTAATGAAACGCTTAGCACCTCGGCTTACACAGTCTTCCAAGAGTAAAAACACTACAAAAACATTGTTTGCTTATATACAGCATATTGCAAAAACAATTAATCAATTAAGCATACAATTCAAATCACATATTTCCAATTACATTCTTTGTTAAGTCCCTGAGGCTCCAAAGTATCATACTTTAAAATCAACAGGGTTTCTTTTTTTAAGAGTTTGTTTTTTAAAGACACACATTCTCCTATGCCAACTTGCAATTTTTCCAAGACACAACCCTTAAGAGAATCAGGGTTAGAGTTGTGTGCTGTCGAAAAAATGACTCAAAGGGGACTCTCTCATTTTTTTATTTTTTATGTCCCAAGATGTTCCTGTAACTGGACCCTAAAACTCCTGTAAGTTTCCCCTATGTAAAACTTCTTACATCCACATCTCAACACATACACTAATCCCTCCGTATTATAACTGTATTCATGCCTAGCTATAAACTTGATGCCATTAATATAGGGAAAAAAGCTTACTACATATTGACAGATGGAACAGTCATCATATGGAACAGTGCCTTTATTTATGCTTAAGCTCTGATTGACATTAACATCTGGTAAACAAAATTGGTTATGTACCAGAATGTCATACACATTCCTAGCTCTTTTATATACAATACTCACAAAATCAGGTAGTATAGAGTTCAAAATGTTATCCCTTAGGAGCATAGGCCACAAGCTATGTGCTTTTTTAACTATTTACTCAGTTATAACATTATAAGTTGTCACTAAGAAAACTTTCTTCTGCTCTCCATTGTTCACAACTGCATTGGTAGATTGATTTCCACCAATACAAACTTTATATTTTCCACTAGCATGAACATAATGAGAATCTCCCTGAGAGTTAACAGAATACCTTATATCTATCATTTTTTGTTTAGCTTCCCTGACCAGCTGGACATCATAACCTCTTCTAATAAACATTTTTTCTGCTTCAGCTATCTCTAAATCAAAGCTCATATCAAGGCTACATAGCTTACGAATTTGTAAGAATTCATTATAAGGCAGTACCTTGACCAAATGTTTAGGGTGACAACTATTCCCATATAAAAATACATTTCTATGTTCAAATTTCCTATGGAGACTAGTAGTAAATCCATCTAGGCTTATATCCAAAATATTCACTTGTTGGCCAAGCTGCATACCATCAAAGCTTAAGTCCATAGTATTAGCTTGTAAATTATTAACAAACCCAAGGGCCTCTGTCTAGCTTCCTTTACATGAAAAAATAAGATCATCAATAAATATAAAATATAAAATAACTTTAGAGTTGAAAAAATCATGTCTGTAAATAAAATCATCTTCAAGTTTAGTCATGACTAAACTGGTGTACATGGGGGCAAATGCCACCCCCATGGCAGTGTCCTGCAACTGCTGGAAAATGTCTCCACTGAACATAAAAAAAATTGTTTTTTAAGCAAAACATAACTAAATCTATCAGAAAATGAGACATAGGAGAGTCCCCCAAAAAATGGAACAAGGCCTGTGTCCCTATTTCATGCTTAATATTAATGTATAGACATTCGACATTCAAACAGAGCCAAAACATATCCATATCCCAAACTTTACTCTTTATTTTGATCAAAAAGTCCTGGCTGTCCCTGATATAGGAGGCTGTACTCAGAACATATTTCTTAAGATGTTCATGTAACAACACACTTATATTCTTCAAAAAATACCTCTGTGCAGACACTATAGGTTGGCCACTAAGGTTAGTTAAACCTTCATGTGTTTTAGGTAAGCAGTAAGAAACTGCCATAGAGCAGTTTTCCACTCCAAACTTCTTTACCGCATCCTTAAAGGTGAAATACCCCAGCCTTAGGCCTTTGTCTAACAAAAGTTGGTACTGCTTAATAGCTTCAAAGTAATCAGAAACATCACATTTTCTATAAATTTCCACATTATTCAAATGTTTGTAACACATCTCCAAGTATTGTGTGAAGTGCACGATTACTATCTGGTTGCCCTTGTCAGATGATTTAACCACCCATCTTCTATCATTACCAAATCCCAATAGGGCTAGCCATTGTTGCTTAGTTAGATTAAAACATGTTAGACTTATTCTCTATACAGGAACAGTACATTTTTTCAACCTCAAAATTAAGAGTAGCAAAAAATCCTTGCAAGGTATTATTTAGAAAAGGTGGAATAAAAGAGCTTTTAACAGAGATAGCATCAGTATTCAGTTGGCAGTAGGCATTAAAATCATCCTCAAACAAATCTTCCTGAGATGACAAGCATGAATAAAAAGAATCCTCATCACTACTTTCATAACAGTCATTAAACACAACCCCTCCCTCTTGTTTAAAGTAGTACATTAAATGCAGTTTTCTGCTAAAAGAAAAGATTTCACTTTTAAGTACATATAATCTCGATAAGGCAGTTCGTATAAATTTGAGACCAAGACATAATACAGACATAACCACATCAGAAATGTCATGTTTGGACAAATTTAACACATGTAAATTATCACAAACTACATTAGTACCAATGTTTTTTCTTGTTGTACTGTCCCTTCTTGTTATAGTTCTTTTGCTGGCCCCATTCACTGCGGCCCCATTTTCTGTTGTTAAAGTCTGTTTAATAGAACTGGAACTCTGAAAACAGTTCTGCATGTCTTTCAGAGTTTGTGACTTAGCCAAAGCTAGAAACTGTTCCACACTCCCCTGAGCTACAGCACTCAAATCTACCTCTTCAGAAGCAGCAAAAGAAACTGAGGAAGAAGCAGAAACATTTTTACCCCAGCTGACATCATTACTGCCATAATGAAAAAGATCTGTTATTTTTTCTTTTCCAAAAAACGCTTTATCAAGACTGTAATCCTTAATGTCTCTGCTAATTTTATTACTTTTACGCTCTACTAATAATTGTTCAAAGTCCACGTCTGCCATTAATTTCTTCCAGCATTCTAGTCAGTTTAACAGATGTTAAAAGTTTATCAAGTTCAACACTCACCATTCTGACTTCTTCTTTAAGCCTTTGCTTCTTTAACTCATCCCTCTCAATTAGGATGCATACCCATTCAGTGGAACACTGGTGAGCTGCCTGTACTCATCTCTTTCGAAAGTCCATATCCTCAGCATTCCCCTTCTCAAAGGGGGTTGTAGGTGCTTTGTATGCTCGCAGACCTCACGGGGTAATATTCAGCTGTACATACCACGGAAGACAAAGAATATTAATATGTGTACTAGCCTCCTTCTGCAACATATTCTCCAGCATCTCCTTCAGATTTACAGCCTCTGCCAATAAAGTAGTCACAGTAGAGGAGCCCAAAGCTTGAAAAGGGTTCACAAAACGACGTTCTCGTTCGACCATAAAGTGCTCCCAAGCAGTAGCCATGGCTGGACACTGAACAGCCACTTCAAGAGTAGCCAAATTACCAGTCCCAGACACATTAGAAGTACCAACTGCTTCTAAATTTCTAGAACCTCTCTCATTTAGTTGTAAAACAAACTAGTGAATAGTCCTTTGATTGCCATCAATAGTATCATCCCTAAAGGGACGTGACACATTATTTGCAGAATCAGTGGCCATACAAATAGCAAATACAACTTAAAAAACAAAATGATAAAATACCACTAAGACCACCGATCCAAGAAGTAAGCAAATTCAATGAAACACTTAGTGCCTCAGCTTACACAGCCTTCCAAGAGTAAAAACACTACAAAATACTGTTTGCTTATATACAGCATATTGCACAAAACAATTAATCAATTAAGCATACAATTCAAATCACATACTTCCAATTACATTCTTTGTTGAGTCCCTGAGGCTCCAAAGTACCATACTTTAAAATCAACAAGGTTTCTTTTTTAAGAGTTTGTTTTTTAAAGATACACATTCACATATGCCAACCTTCATATTTTCCAGTGTTCTCAGGAAGGCCGAGTGGAGTTCCTGGGTTTGGGAGGGCGGTCTGTAGCAGGCTATAAATTGGAAGGCAGTTTTACCCACTGTTAGTTGCACATGGATAGTCTCTGATGCTTCGTGCTGTGCCACCAACCTGGAGGTGTGGGTATCTTTGACGAATATTGATACTCCCCCTCCCTAGCGAAGCATCGTGGCTTGTCGAGCATGTCATCCCAGGCTGACAGGCATTGTATCCCCTTTGAATGACACCAATACTTAAGCCAATTGTTGAAATTGATCATCTTGTCTTCATATTGTGGCATCATTCTTGGTGAGGGTAAGATGCTACTCAAGGTCAGGGTCATATCGGCCTGGGCTACATGCTCAGAGAGCTCATCTATGTCTCTTTTCATGTAGTCCAGGGAAGTACATCTCAGGTCATTCACACCAGCATGGACAATGACTGAGTCATATTTCTACTTGCCTTGGAGTGACCTGAGTGCTTGTATTATGTGGCGGATCTTAGCGCCTGACAGGCAACTCACCGTGACCTTCTCCTTGTTCAGCCTGGTGAGCGGGACGTCAGTGTGCCTGACGATAGAGTCACCTATTACAAGTGTATCAGGTGTGTTGTTTAGCCTTAAGGGCTGTGACTGTTCGGCACACTGGCTTTGTGAGTTATGTGTTGCATGTGTTTTGTTTTGGGGTAGCGGTTGCTTGGGTGTCTGCTTTGGAGGTCTCTGCTGCTTAGGCAGATTTTTATTTAGAGCCTCCGAGTATGTTTTTGTGTGTTTATGTGTTTGGTTTGTTGTCGTGGTAGGTCTATGTGAGACTGGAATTGTAGTGAGTGTGGTTTCTTTTTCCTCCTGACTGGTTACGCCAGTACTGAGTTGAGAGAGCTTAGCCTCCAGTTTGGCTATATGGTTGCATCTCTCACATGTGTTGGAATTTGTTGGGAGGAGGAGAGGGTTGTCTGTGTACATGAGGCAGTTGTAACATTGCCTCAAGGTTCCCAGATTCACCAGCTGGACTGGAGAGGAGATTGACAACTGACCTTTGGACATGTTACAATAGTTTTGGGAATTACTTTATAATTGAAAACAAAGGGCCAATGGGGAACAAGGTACTCAAGGGGAGTTTGTGAGGGTGTAGTGCTTTTAATTTTTTAGTGCTGACTTATATAATTGCTTTATTTAGCAAGTGCCAGGTAACTTAAATGCAATGTGCTACAGGTAACTTAAATGCAAAAATGACATACAGTAACTTTCATTCAAGTGAAACAAGGAAATAAGTACAGTAAGCAACGCAGATATCACTAGGGATCCACAGAAGTGCTGAAAAGCCACGTTTTAGGTGGAATTAGTATTTCAGGGAAATAACAAGCAAACAAACAACAAGCATACAAACAAAGCTAGATTCAGCAGGCCTGGATCTAGTCTATGCTACAGCAAACAAGGTGTACCAATTTCAGTAAGAAACAGTTCAAATATGCAGGCACTATAAGCCTTTAACCAGAAATTCCCAGCTCAGAAGGGCAGATTCCAGCCTCTCCTCCCACAAGAGTGCAGACCACGAACCTTCTTAATGTACAATAACTGGCCTGAAGCCCAAGTGCTTAAACCAGAACTAATACACTTTTAGAATAACAGACACTGAGCCCTCAATCAGCAGTTCCCAACTTAGAAGGATGTAAGCTACCAATCCTGCCATCACAGTGCAGGCCACAAACCTTCCTAATGTAAAACAACTGGTCTGAAGCCCAAGTGCTTAATCCAAAAGACTTAGAATGATAGTTACACTTTAATCAAGTTACTACCAAGCAGTAATAAATACAACTGAATACTTTAAAGAATGCCTGGATTAGTGCTCAAGTTATACAAACAAAGCTAGATTCAGCAGGCCTGGATCTAGTCTATGCTACAGCAAACAAGGTGTACCAATTTCAGTAAGAAGCAGTTCAAATATGCAGGCACTATAAGCCTTTAACCAGAAATGCCCAGCTCAGAAGGGCAGAGTCCAGCCTCTCCTCCCACAAGAGTGCAGACCACGAAAACTCTTAATGTAAAATAACTGGCCTGAAGCCCAAGTGCTTAAACCAGAATTAATACACTTTTAGAATAACAGACACTGAGCCCTCAATCAGCAGTTCCCAACTTAGAAGGATGTAAGCTGCCTGTCCTGCTACTACAGTGCAGACCACAAACCTTCTTAATGTAAAACAACTGGTCTGAAGCCCAAGTGCTTAAACTAAAAGGCTTAGAATGAGTTACACCAAGCAGTAATAAATATAACTGAGTACTTTTAAGATGACGCAAAAGCAAAATAAAGTAGGAAGAAACACAAATACAGTAAAAGCAGATACAATTTTTTTTTTTTTTTTTTTTTTGAGTGAGCAAATGAGATGGGCCCAGGATGAGTATCCAAGTGCAAATTTACAAGAGGGGAAGGCAGTTTCAAAGCCACCAAGATTAACATCAAGACAAAAACAGGGAGGGTGGGTGGAGACCTACTGAAAAAACAGTCACAACTTCCAGCTAGATATTGCTCAGTGCAACACAAACAAATTACTTTAAATTGTGTATTATTTGATAAAAGTGCAGGTAAAAATCTATTTAACTCCACTCATGTAGATCTCAGTTGGCCAAAGCTCACAGTTTAAACAGAAAACAATTCACTGTACCACTTGTATAAGAAAGAAACCGAATAACAATGAGGTAAACTACCCCCACTTATCACTGGCTATGCAGGTTTTTTAACAAGCCTTAACTGAAAATACCACTTGTATAAGACCTAATGAAAAAACAGTCACAACTTCCAGCTAGATATAAAAGTCAGACTTGTGCTGCAGACTTGTGTTAAGTATTGTTTTTTCTAGCTGGTGTACTTAGTTGTGTCAGGGTCCTAATCTAACTGCAATCAATTGCTGTGTGTGTCAGTGTTCAGTTGGTTGACATTCAAGAGGCCATTTTAGACCAGCATGTGAAATTTTCCTACTACCTTCTTCTCAGCAGACACTGCAGACATAATTAGCCATAAAGTGTTGTCTGACACTGTAGAAGCCAGACAGTGTGTGATGCGGTGCTTGGTTTAAGAACTGCACTCTGTAGATAGGGGTTCTACCTCTCACCAAGGTCAACTGGTTTGTATAGGCATTCAACAATCAGTATGGTGCCAATTTTAACATGACATGTGACCCCACAGCTATGTCAGATGCTTTTCCAAACATCTTCTTGTATTCCTGTATGACATGCACTCTGACAGTATTCAAGACAAACCTGTGCTGTGGCAATAACATTAACTACTATATTTTAGCTACTTTGTCTGTATATCTATATCTGTATATATATATATATCTATATATATATATATATATATATATATATATATATATATATATATATATATATATGTATATATATATATATGTATATATATATATTATATGTATATATATATATACATATTATATATATATATATATATATATATATAGAGAGAGAGAGAACGGTTCTAATGTGGTAGAAAGCAACTTGAGTCTGCATACAGCCACATATTACTTTTGAGACAATTTAACACAGACATGTGACTTCATATCCTTTTCAGACAATCCTCCTAACATGTTCTTCTCAGCATACAATGATGCTATCATACTCCATATACTGCAACTTAACAGTGTTAAAGTCAAACATATGTTGTGGTGCTACTGTTACATTTCATGACATTCATCTGCTATATCTACACAGGTATAATGTTCAAATCAGGCCCAGTCTACTGTTGTATGTGTGCTTGGTAGTACATTATAGCCATACTATGATCTTTTGAATTACTCTACATTTCACTACCACTTAGGAGAACATTTAATGTAGCCCCATGCATCCACTGTCCTCTTTTTCCCTCTGGGCACAAGACATCCTTACTGCAGAGGAATTGAGGATGTCTTCATGTTAAGTATGCACACACATGCATCATGAAGCAGGGTCCTTCCATGATTGTCTACAACTCATCTCCAGACCACTGCATGTGCAATTGCTAATTCTGTCATGGTGTGGTGCACGTGTCCCACATGGACAGTGGCAGTATGCAATGTCATCTAACAAATACACATATATGCACAATACTCTTACTCTCTTCCATCATATAGATATAGGCAGGTTGTTTTAAATGGTGTAATAATGGCAAGGATGTATGTGATGTTGGCCATTAGCTTGATAATGTCCTATGACCCTATGGACATTGGACATGTCAATGTTGCTGTCATTGACACATGCTATGTTGAGGTGTGTATATATAATATGCCTGTAAGAGGTCATTACAATCTGTGATGTGAGATAATGTATTGATGTCCACTGCTGCCAGTTCATTACATGCTCCTTCTATAACAGCTGCAGTAATATGCCTCCTGAGTACTGTTGACATGGTATGCTAAAATTGTATGTATATCTTTGGGATATTAAGTCATGTATTGTTGTAGTGGGGCAAACCAACATTCAACAAAAATGTTTTTCAGTCATCACAGAGACACTTGCAGAATGGCACAGGTGTGCAGGTGTCAACCTACCATCATTAAATGCTCTGTGACAGACCAATATAAATTCATACTGACTACGTGGATACATACGTCTTTTTTCATGCACATATTGTAATACTGTGCATAAGATCATGTTTTGATTCAATTGCAACCTTGTGGAATTCATTGTATGTGCAGTTGTGTTGCTATTCCCAAGCATTACTGAGGTGGTCAACAGCACCATTGTGTGACTATTAGCATTTGTGTCAGGAAAAGTTCTGTATGAACCACAAACAACTGATCTGAAATGTGTCCTTATATGGCATCAGGCCATTCAAACATTGCTTTCACATGAAACACATACAGGTATGTGTTGTGCAGTTGATGTAATTCTGTGACATTGGTACAGTTGTATGACTGTGTGAACAGTACCAGTGTGTCAAATGTGAAGCATGACCATGATTGTATTTGGAGATCTTTTCACAAACCATTTATTTTAACAAATGTGAAATGTTAAGGGGAATACACAACTAAGCACTGAGCTGTTTGTAGGTGCCACCAGACATACTCAACTGGAAGATGTATACAATCTGCTAGCTGACAGTTTATCTTACACTTCACCTCCCTGTCAGTACTGGCCATCAGCCAAAATATACATGCAGATATTACTCAATTTATATTCTCAGGAGGGTAGCTCATCTGTGTGCTCTCTACGGCTAATAACACAGAATCAATGGTCCGTGACAACATCCCAGGTCATGACTTAAAACCTGACCTAGCAGACACAGATGGATCACTAATATAATACAGCCTGCAGACAGAATATGTTGTCATAGAAGGGTGCACATCAAGAAGCATCGATCTGACAGGGTGGGCTATCACCTGATGCATGAAGTTATGGGTCTTTATCATATGAGCGAATCACACAAATTGCGAACACTCATAATATCAAACGTACCAGACCTCAAAGTGCCTTTTCTGAGATCATGGTACAGTGAAGAATGAGATATTTGCCCTTTCCTCACTGTAGTGCGATCTCAGAGTTGGAATATATATTTAGCGGGGGGTGTGGGGTGGTGCAGCCTCCCACAATAGGAAGTTTGAGGTCCGGTATATTTGATATTATGAGCGTTCGTAATTTGTGTGAGTTGCTCATATGATATAGACCCGAAGTTATAGACCCTTACTCCTGACTTTCCTTATCTGTGAGGTAAACCAACAAGTCATCATGGACCTTAACAAAAATGACACAGGTAATCTCTTGAATGTGTGTCAAACCCAAGCTTGATTTGTTAAAGCTACATCATGTCTATTACATATGTCTGGTGTCTTCAAGAAGGTCAAAAAAGGGCATGCATTGGGAAAACACTATCATCCTGCATAACCTGACCTGGCCAATGTATGTGACACAAATCCACACTTAGATATTACAGAGAAACTGTCTCCAGTGGACAAAAACACCTACGTCACCAAGTGGGTAGACAACTGGATCACATATGTGACAGATAATATCAAAGTGAGTGAAGTCACCTCTGTCTAGAGTCTGGTGCCAGGTCCATACCTCAATGTTCTGTACTAGTCCATTTCCTGTTCAGTATTTAAGTCCCAGACATCAAGTCTTACTTACATATCCTTTATCTAACTAGCATTGTTGTGGAATGCAAATTGTGGACAGTCATTGAATCCAAGTATTGTATAGGAATAATGCAGACATTATTAACAGACATAAAATATTGCTGCCACAGCCATGGGGACATAGTAGATGAACAAAAATCATGGAGGATTATTTGCCCCATGAGAGAAAATACACAAGCAAGTTACAATATACACAGCACACCCCTATGAGTAGACTGAGTGGTATGTGACCTGTGTACTCAGGTAGACAGTATGCAGAATGTTCATCAGCATGTGCCCAGAGTGGTGACTAATCCCTTCCATGTAGCACAACTCTTGAGCATGAGTGGGACATCCACGTAAAGGGCATTATAGTCCCATTGTTCTCAGCCTTCATCACACCAATAATTGAGTACAATAGCATGTAACTCCCAGAAAATCTTCTAGGGATGAGTTACTCAAGTGTATCACTTTTGCCACACTGATCTCTTACACAACCTGTTGGCAATACTTAAGTATTCTTTTTGATGCAAAACCATCAGGAGTTGCCAGTGCAGACTTCTGTCAAGGTGCTATACATAAGACATGTGTGCTACATGTTCTTGTGACAAACAAATATATGGTGACTGACAACATTGATGGTATTGGTTATATTCTTAAAAATCTGGATTGTGGCATATATAGGGCAAGAAAACCTATCAACTAGCCAGGATTGTTCATAATTTTAACTACAGGTATAACATTTTCCCTCTTAACGCCTCCAAAAGATGTACATTTTTTAGAAAGACGTGCTTGATTCCCCTCATAGATTACTTACATAACATGATAATTGTACAAGAGTATTCTTGCAGAGCCATGTATAATAACTCACAATCACATATTTTATGTCAGTGACACAGGTTAATGTTGGTATTATTCTGATATTGTCCATGATTGCGTGTGCTTATGTCTACTGTTGTGCATGATCCTGTTAAAATATATCTCACTTGATTGAGACCAGTGCTGACATTACAGTCATATCCAGGCAACTCATTTAGCACAGCTTCACAGTATGCACCTACCCCATTGTATATACCATCCTTGATAAATGTCCTCTACAGTGATCATGTCAGGATGCCCCCTATTGTATATACTGTCCTTGATAAATGTCCTGTACAGTGATCATGTCAGGATGCCCCCTATTGTATATACCATCCTTGATAAATGTCCTCTACAGTGATCATGTCAGGATGCCCCCAATTGTATATACCATCCTTGATAAATGTCCTCTACAGTGATCATGTCAAGATGCCCCTATTGTATATACCATCCTTGATAAATGTCCTCTACAGTGATCATGTCAGGATGCCCCCTATTGTATATACCATCCTTGATAAATGTCCTCTACAGTAATCATGTCAGGATGCCCCTATTGTATATACCGTCCTTGATAAATGTCCTGTACAGTGATCATGTCAGGATGCCCCATATTATATATACCGTCATTGATAAATGTCCTCTACTGTGATCATGTCAGGATGCCCCCTATTGTATAGACCGTCCTTGATAAATGTTCCCTTCAGTGATCATGTCAGGATGCCCCCTTTTGTACATACCATCCTTGATAAATGTCCTCTACAGTGATCATGTCAGGATGCCCCTATTGTATATACCATCCTTGATAAATGTCCTCTACAGTGATCATGTCAGGATGCCCCCTATTGTATATACTGTCCTTGATAAATGTCCTCTACAGTGATCATGTCAGGATGCCCCTATTGTATATACCATCCTTGATAAATGTCCTCTACAGTGATCATGTCAGGATGTCCCCTATTGTATATACCATCCTTGATAAATGTCCTCTACAGTGATCATGTCAGGATGCCCCTATTGTATATACCATCCTTGATAAATGTCCTCTACAGTGATCATGTCAGGATGCCCCTATTGTATATACTGTCCTTGATAAATGTGCTCTACAGTGATCATGTCAGGATGCCCCTATTGTATATACCATCCTTGATAAATGTGCTCTACAGTGATCATGTCAGGATGCCCCTATTGTATATACCATCCTTGATAAATGTCCTCTACAGTGATCATGTCAGGATGCCCCTATTGTATATACCATCCTTGATAAATGTCCTCTACAGTGATCATGTCAGGATGCCCCCTATTGTATATACCATCCTTGATAAATGTCCTCTACAGTGATCATGTCAGGATGCCCCCTATTGTATATACCATCCTTGATAAATGTCCTCTACAGTGATCATGTCAGGATGCCCCTATTGTATATACCATCCTTGATAAATGTTCTCTACAGTGATCATGTCAGGATGCCCCTATTGTATATACCATCCTTGATAAATGTCCTCTACAGTGATCATGTCAGGATGCCCCTATTGTATATACCATCCTTGATAAATGTCCTCTACAGTGATCATGTCAGGATGCCCCTATTGTATATACTGTCCTTGATAAATGTCCTTTACAGTGATCATGTCAGGATGCCCCTATTGTATATACTGTCCTTGATAAATGTGCTGTACAGTGATCATGTCAGGATGCCCCCTATTGTATATACCATCCTTGATAAATGTCCTCCACTGTGATCATGTCAGGATGCCCTTTATTGTATATACCTTCCTTGATAAATGTGCTCTACAGTGATCATGTCAGGATGCCCTATTGTATATACCATCCTTGATAAATGTCCTCTACAGTGATCATGTCAGGATGCCCCTATTGTATATATCACCCTTGATAAATGTCTTCTACAGTGATCATGTCAGGATGCCCCCTATTTTATATACCATCCTTGATAAATGTCCTCTACAGTGATCATGTCAGGATGCTTCCTATTGTATATACCATCCTTGATAAATGTCCTCTACAGTGATCATGTCAGGATGCCCCTATTGTATATACCATCCTTGATAAATATCCTCTACAGTGATCATGTCAGGATGCCCCTATTGTATATACCATCCTTGATAAATGTCCTCTAAAGTGATCATGTCAGGATGCCCCCTATTGTATATATCACCCTTGATAAATGTCTTCTACAGTGATCATGTCAGGAGGTTCTCTGTAGTATAAACTGTCCTTGATAAATGTCCTCTACAGTGATCATGTCAGGATGCCCCCTATTGTATATACCATCCATGATAAATGTCCTCTACAGTGATCATGTCAGGATGCCCCTATTGTATATACCATCCTTGATTAATGTCCTTTACAATGATTATTTCAGGATGCTTCCTATTTTATATACCGTCTTTGATAAACATCCTAAACAGTGATCATGTCATGATGCATGTATCACATAAGATATTCTCCTACCATTTGTCACCATGTGTGACAGTCACATAATTAAGCAATAACCCACCTCTGGGTGTGGCTAATGCTAGATTTACCCATGGTTGGTGTTGTTTGGTCACGAGGGCGGCGGTGACCAAAGACCATGGGTAAATCTAGCATTACCCACACCCAGAAGTGGGTTATTGCTATTATGCAATGACATTATTTAATTAAAAAAATACTTTTCTTAAATAATGCCTTTGTATAAAACCTGCGTAGTGCCCTTTCTGCTATCCTGGGGCTTTTTCTTATGTACTGCACATGCGTATGCTTACGCAGTACATCAGAGCTGTGTTGAGGAAGAAACGAGAAAGGAAGATCTCCGTTCCCTTTTTTAAAGCTATCTTGCTATGTTAATATAGCGGGATATCTTTAAAAAAAGCAATGGAGAAAGGAAGATTTCCGTTGCTTTTTTTTTAAGATATCTCGCTATGTTAAACATATAACATAGCGAGATTACAGCAACGGATATCTTCCATTCTCCCTTGCTACCTAACAGAAGCAAAATAAATCAAGACTTATACTAATGGAAAAAGTCCGGGAGACCGGACCTTTTTCCATTATTATAAGTCGGATTTACAATGAGCACACTTGTTTGGCTGTCCAATCGGCTTGCACGTTTTGGAATACTGTATCATGGAGATATATGGTGACTGTTCATGATACAACTGTCTTGTCTTTGTGGTGTATGGACATTCACATGCCTTCATCTGCTGTACATTACCATGTTTCACCTATCTTCTTCCCCTGTGTTCTTTCCTACAATTTATGTGCATGTCCCTTTTCAATACACATACTTCCTATGAATATGCATTTGCAATGCAATCTATGCACCCTTGCTGACCAGTAGCAAAACTTTTATTCAGTATACCAGAAACAGGTTTGCAAACTACTCTGCACTGACTACACTTTCATATAATATGTTAGAACTGTATACATTGCTTTATATTAAACCCAGGTTGTTACTGTGGCTTTTTGTGCAATCCCACAGACCTAGTTTGTTCTTAAGTAAACAAGTTTACATGTCTCCAGGTATCTGTGCTGCTTTACATTGTTTCCTGTCTGGCAACTCTGTTACGGGTGATGCAACTGTGCTTGTATTCGTGTAAGCACTATGGACGGCATGCATATGCAATTAGCACTGCTGCTCATCGCGCTAACAGGTAAACTCCATGTGCAGCTTTTGATAAGCCTATGCAGAGTTTATTGAATACCCAGGGTTTTCTTTACTCAGTGGAAGAAACATGTTAGAATAATTCTCTTTGGGTTCTCTTAAGCACATCTCACTCAATTTGATTGTTTCATTTTATCTATTACACTTTATGCCATGCAACTGCCGATGAAGACAAGTAATCTGCCCTGTTATAGAATATCTTAGGAAGTGAACATGATCCTGAAGTGTCTACTGTCTTTAAGCAATAATCTCAAAATGCATAAGGCAATGTATCTGTAGTATGTCCAACTCAAAGGTCACATTATGACATTTTGCAGATGATCAGCAATGCATGTGTTAGCATCCTAAAATGACAAACCACATCAGGTAAGAAAAGATGCTCAACAAATAAAAATGTAAATGGAATTTAGTGTGATTATGCTTTTGAGCCTTCCCTAAAGATTTTCTGATGCAGGTAGACATGGTCTGAATTATTTCATGAGAATAAATAGACAAATACATTTACAGACTGCATTTTACATTGCTTGGTTGTGTCTCAGACCTGTGTATGTACAATAATGATTGTGCTGGTATGACTGATCTTTACAAGTACATTGTAATAGAAAGCATTTATAGTATTAAAGGCTCTTTTAATAAAAAAGGTTTGCAATGATGACAGGAGCTGGATACAGAGACATATGGAAAAATTCAGAAAACAGACACCTAATATACAACCATTGAGTTTAGCATAAAGGAGCACGTGTGCACACACACACACACACACACACACACACACACACACACACACACACACACACACAGACACACAGACACACACAAACGCACGCACACACACAGACATACACACACACACACACACACACACACACACACACACACACGCGCGCGCGCACACACACGCACACACACACAGATACACACACGCACAGATACACACACACACATGCGCAGACAGATACACACACACACACACACACACACACACACACACACACACACACACACACACACACACGCATTAAAATGATAATGAAATCAGAGTAAAGACTGGAAATTAAACTTTAAAAAAATATGGGAATATTCTGCTGTTTCATTTCATGAAATGGAATTTCAGTTTTTTGAAAACCATAAATGAACACAACTGTCTAAAAAGTCATTATAGATCACTATTACTTGTTACTTAAATGTTCTTGTCTGATTTTATGATTTGCCTCCTACTATTCAGATATCTTACCACTTGCTCTCCACAGCAGTTGCATGGCATAAATTGTAAGAATAAAAATCAGATATACAGAGATCTAAACAGGTAGCTCGACCAACCAACAGATAGATAAATAATTGTTAACTGTGCAGGTGTGCTGTCAGACAGGGGATAAGTTAATCTCCATCAAAATGATGCATTCATGAAAACAACCAGGAATACAAGAAAGTTAGTACTTCTTCAAATTAAGTAGCACTACAGCGGCAATATACCAGTAAAGGAGAAGACACACTCAGACAAAATGAGTAACTATTTCAAAATATTGCGCGTGCATGTGTGTGTGTGTGTGTGTGTGTGTGTGTGTGTGTGTGTGTGTGTGTGTGTGTGTGTGTGTGTATGTGTATGTATGTGTGTGTGTGTTTGTGTGTATCTGTGTGTGTATCTATGTGTGCATGTGTGTGTGCACACGAGCGTGTGTGTGTGTGTGTGTGTGTGTGTGTGTGTGTGTGTGTGTGTGTGTGTGTGTGTATATATATATACACACATATATAGAACCCACGGTGGTGGTGCTGCGGTAGCATTGTCACCTCACAGTAAGATGCTGTCCGGTTCGATTCTTAGCTAGAGCGTCTTCTGCGTGGAGACATGCGTGAATGGGCGTACCTTCGTTGAAGGTTGTGCGTCAGGCCTGGCAAGTCGGTATGTAAAAATCAACTGCCAATCATTAGCGGACTGGAGTTCCACTGTGGCGACCCCTAACCGGGAAAAGCCGAAAGACACAAACAAACAAATATATATATATATATATATATATATATATATATATATATATATATATATATATATACAGAGAGAATCAAAGCTGCTGGCTGAAGCTCCATACAACTAAAAGGACCATGAAATACAACAAATCTCAGCTGAGACTTCAAAGTAATCAAACAGTTATAACTTGTTTAGAAATGAAACATAAAAAAATATTAAATACATGAGTGCTTTCATTCTTAGAGCTTCATAAGATTTCAACTATCTTCCCATAAACTGTGAAAACTACACTGCCACAAATAAGCATAATGATTTATTCTAGATTTTATAAATGCTGGCTCCTTAAAAGTATTGTATCTGTTTATCACTGATATAATCCTATTATGCTCTGCAGCTGTAATCACCCCAAAACTGGTTAAATAGAAGCTCCATTCAATTTGATTTACTATGATGGCAACACCTGATTTATAATGAAACACTTTTGTATGTAGACACTAGTCTATAGCAAATATATACCAACTAGTTGATGACATGATAAAAGATAATCTTCCCCTTCCCTCTGAGACCCTGTAAGGCATTTTGTATGCCCTTCAGACAAAAATACAATGCCAACTTCAGAAATAAACCCCTACCGTGGAGCCCTAGTATAAACAAACTCCGGGATTCATGAAACTCGACGCAAGGATGGTTTTAGCCTTGTGCTGAGCATCCTCAATACAGATGGTGCAGCAGCACCATATGAATATTTATGAGGGCGTGCCACCGCACCCTTGACATGCACAGGAAATGTGTCCAAGTGCTGGGGGCATGTACAAGTGCTCTGCGGAGGTGTAAACATGCCCGTACAGTTGCACAACCTACTATGCTTATTATTAGAGCCCGCCTCTAATAGTAAGCCAGTAATTCAGTGTCCGTGGATACCGAAATGTATGCTAAGCATACAAGAGTGTCCATGAACACTGAAATAAAACCAAAGTAGTAAACATACAAGCATGTAATGGAATGTTGAGCCCCATCCTCAGAACTTTCACAATTAGATTCCCCGTGTCTCTATTTTACATTTGTATTGCTGCAATATCGAAAGTATAAGCAAAATGCAGCGTATTTGCACGTAGCTGCCCCCTACTGAGCATAGTTTACACATCAAAATCATTAAAATATAGAAAAACATGCAGAATTAATGGTAACATCAATAGTGTAGTGGTTAGAGCATCCGCTTAAAGAACAGGCATTCACAATTCTTGTCCGACTATAGCACATATCATTTTCCATGTGGAATGAATGTTGTTTTGCTGTAAAATCTACATAATAACATGAAAATGTGAGCTGGCGTACTTCATGAAATGTTTAATGAAATTACATTCAATCATAGTGGTACTGTCATAATGAATAAGGCAGGTGTAAGCACAAATAAGCAGTAGCAAACATATGAACCAGTAAGCAAGTATGAGTGCGCTTGCATGGGTGTAAGCAGTGCGCAGCATAAGAAATGTATATAAATATGTACAGATATATAATATATATATATATATATATATATATATATATATATATATATCTATGAAGAATGAACATTGTAACAATAAAGCATACAAAAGGAATGAGAAGGGAATCAACAGCAACCCCAGTATTATATAGCGCTGTCAGTGTATGACATATCAAGCTGGACAGGAGTGAGCAAAGCATTGCTACTCACACCACAGGCAGGATACTACCAGTGGGAGTAACATTGTCGATCTGCTAAGTCTACTTTACAGACAATCAGAGGGTAGTCCCTGGTGGGACTACCCAAAAATTGATAGGCTGATTGGACCTCCGACCATTACACTAGCAAGGGCAGGTATGTTCAAGGACTAAATGGTGGGAGAGCCTGATAATTCATGGGTTGGGACAACATACGTGTAGGGTCCCTAATGCTCGGGAGAGGGCAATGTATGGAGGTGTGTCATGGCTGCGATAGCAACTGGACAATGGATGGTATGCGTGTATATTAAACTCGGGTGGGGTGGAGGAACTATGGGTATGAAATTATGGATCCAGGCATGTCAGGTTTGGATGAGCTGGTTCTAATTGGACCGCCTCATGGAGGTCAGCAAATTAGTTATAAGTATATATGCATACACGCATGCATACATCTATATGTAGAAGTACATTCCCTGTAACACATTCATTCCTTTTGCAGACATAAATAACATAAAAGTGCACTTACAAACCTCGACAGTAGATAGAATAATAGGTTGTGTATAAGAGGGAAGGGACGAAACTGCTAAAAGGCAAAATTGTGTACAATGTCCGAAGTCAGTGCTTGCTCAAAAATTCAAATGTGAGGACTTTCTCACACATGGAATCATTCCAGTGATCTGCCTGCTATGGCAACGCCAATCACTAAACCAGTCTATTTGTAAACTAATTATGCTGAACTCATACATAATTAGCTCACGTGTAATGTGTGCATTACCACAAAGTCATGCTTATTCATTTATTGTAGTGTCATGTTAACAGGAGTAAGGATGTAATGAAGTATAGAGTTAAATCTTGAAATAAAGACATGTGTGTCCCATGTGGGAAAACTCAAAAACTGTGAATAGTGTCCTATTGGTCGCTCATGTCACCAATATTTGTGGACTAAAAGTATGGGATTTCTGAGGACACATGGAGTGAGTCAACCCATGGGATGGGTCTACAGGAGTAGGGAATGGCCAATGTGTAGTGGTGTGGATACACCACGTATCCAACTGGAGAATGGATGACTGCTGTGTTAGTGAAGTGTTGGGGTGGGTGTTAGGGGAATTAGAAGTCATGAGTATATGGGTATATATGAAAAATGAAGCAGCACAGCAATAGTGTATTGGTTAGAGCATCCGCCTAATGAACAGACATTCCCATTCCGAATCCCACTGCAGTATACATATATATATATATATATATATATATATATATATATATATATATATATATATATATGTGTGTGTGTGTGTGTGTGTGTGTGTGTGTGTGTGTGTGTGTGTGTGTGTGCATAGATATACACAGATATACAGCTATGATAGGAAACAGCGCACAAGAATGACATATGGTCACAGGCTTTGCCAATGGAAGTGAGGGGCACAAGCAAGAAACATGAAACACATACCATGACCTTCCACCACCCACCAGCAGGCCACAGGAAACATACACACAAACCCGCAAACAATGTAAATACTCCACTGCTGCCCCGACCACAGGCAGGATACAACCGAGGGGGGTACACAGTGCACCTGTGAAATCTAATCTTGGAACATAGACAGGAGTGTCCTTGCAAAAATTGACATATAACCAAAGGAAGGTGATACACCGACCATTTTGGCTGGGGTGTGTACATACCCGGAATACAAGGGTGGGAAAGCCTGATGACCCACGAGTCGAGACAATGTATGACATGGGTCTCATTAAGTGGAGAGTGGGCAGTGTGTAGTGGTGTGTTCAGACCCGACCAGGACCCAAAGTAAGGATGGGTGCAGTAGAGGAGGTGCGGGTGAGGGAACTATGGGTAGCTAGTTATGGGTCTAGGTGTGCAGGTGTTGCCTGATGTGGGTCTATATGGACAGCCCCAGGGATGTAAGCAAAAGTGTTCATTGGGCAGAGGCATCGCCCAACGAGCAGCCATACCCGCTACGAGTCCCACTGCAGCAAAGTGTAATCTACATGGCAAGGAACGGAATAACCAGATGTAGATGTATTTATGTAGAGGTATGCGTATGTATATCTACCCATAGCGACATAGAGATATACCTCTCCCTCTCCATAGTACAAATGTATACATACAGAGACAGAATACATATTCATACCCACATATAGGTATATACATATGCAGACACCCATAGACCCATATGTCGTTACATATATATAGACAGCAATATATAAATATATACATGTATGCATACATATACAGATATATCTGTATATAGTAATGTGTATGCATATCTATATCTATATATATATATATATATATATATATATATATATATATATATATATATATATTTATATATACATGTATATAGATATATATATATATCTATATATATATATATATATATATATATATATGTGTGTGTGTGTGTGTGTGTGTCTGTGTGTGTGTGTGTGTGTGTGTGTGTGTGTGTGAGTAAATATACGCATGTATATAGCTAGGATATGATACAGCAGTTACGAATTACATATATTCACAGGCCGTGTGTATGGGGGTGATGGGTCTAATCAACAAACCTGTAACACGTAGCATCAACCCCCCCCCCCCCCCCCAGCTAGACCGGTGCTTCCCAGACCACTGGCAGGACAATACCAGTGGGAGAGACCTGCCAGGTCTAATCCTGAAATAAAGACATCAATGTCCCTTGTGGGACACCCCAAAAATTACTGATCATCGGAGT
Organism: Protopterus annectens; assembly: GCF_019279795.1. NCBI lineage: Eukaryota > Metazoa > Chordata > Ceratodontiformes > Protopteridae > Protopterus > Protopterus annectens. Next base: position 1,271,239,725 of record NC_056737.1, read on the forward strand.
CAGCCCCAGTAATGATTCATCAAACCAGGCTGTAGACGTACACGGACCAGTAAGTTGTGTAAACCTGATAACCCATGGGTTGACACAACGTACGACATGCGTCCCGACACGCAGAGAGTGGGCAGTGTGTAGTGGTGTGTTTATACACCAGTTGCACCCACAGTAAGGATGAGTGCTGTAGAGGAGGGGCAGGTGGGGGAACTATGGGTATGCAATTATGGGCCTAGGCATGCAGGTGTTGACTGGTGCAGTCGTATTAGGACTACCCCGGGGATGTAAGTAATATTCCCAAATGGGCAGAGCGTAGATCCCTACCTCTCAACCCCTAAGAGAAAATCCACTGGACAGGACATAAACCGTTGGAGGAACAAATAGGGACCATACCTCTCAACTCTCCCTGATTTCCAGAGACGTCCCTGATTTTGACTCAAATTTGAACTCTGTCTCTCTTAATCCTTCCTAAAACTAGTGACTTTTGGAGGAAAGGTGGTGAATTACACGCAATGAATAATGAGAATAATTAAGAGTTTTAATCTTCTTTTACCTCAGAAAATGTGTATTAATTCATATGTTCTGAGTCTGTCAATGTTTCAAGTTAATAGCACTAATATTTTAAATGTGTCCCTGATTGTCCCTGATGTTGTCATGACTTGTCCCTGATTCAATTGATATTTGTCCCCAATCATTTGAGAGGTCTGATAGGGACAGAAAGCACATATTCCACTTACAACCTTAGAAAGATGATAGAATATTAGGTATGCAGTAGCATAACTCGGCTGAAGGATGTGGGTTCCACAACCCAATTACTTGTCTGTATTTAATGGTGTCAGTTCCCAGGTATTAGCAAGACAGGTGCAGATTGTAAGTGGAACACACCAATAGTATGAAGCAAACTCTGGACAGGCCGTGGATGCCATACAGTCGATCGGCATGCTTATGCCTAATGGGCAGCCATTCCTGATACTGTAGGCATGTCATCCGATGTAATAGGCATCACAAGGCAATATCTTAGTCCTCACTCCCACCCAGGGGTGTGAGTGTCAGATGCAAACACCAAATGCAGTGCATTGGCAAGTGCTGGAGCAAGCAGGTGTAAGCCTGTTTGGGCACCAGTATGCAAGTATCACACTGGTGAAGAAATGTAGAGGCTAATTGAGTGTAAGAAACTGCAACCGGAGGTTAGCATTGCTTAGCTCCATGCAAACCCACGCAAACCCACTCACAACTGCTTTAAACTGCCTTAATCACTCTGTACCCAACAGCTTGTGTTCTGGCCAGCAACGAAATAACCAGCCTCTGCAAGGCTAGTACGCAGGACCCTGTACATCACAGTCATAGTAGTAAACCACTACGCCATGACAGCAATACATATAAAGGAGGTATCAGCAAACTAATCCTCACAAGGGGAACAAATCAAATATGTGAACTGAATCTATGTACAGTGTTTCATGTTCTATAACCTGCCACAGACCATAAATATGTGAATTGAAGTACTGCAGTAAACACAGAGTTGAGGTGTCACTGTAATAAGGTTCTGAAGTCCCCAGGACCCCATACAGTGTATGTACACATGAATGACGGATACCAGACACATATATACCCTGTAATGAGTAAGACATTGTTGACAAAAGTCAATTTAATGCTAGATAACCAATAAGCAATGCTAACCACAGCACAGCCCAACTAAGTAATTATAAGCAATGTGTAGGGAAGCCAATACAATATGCCCACAGATACGCCTCTTTAAGCAGTGCCACCCTGAAGTAAGCAGGTGTGCCTATAGCTTAGCCTTTACAAAACCAGCCAATTATGGAAAAGTGCAGGAATCCGGCCCTACTTAAACCGAAGAGGTGAGAATACGGCTCATAACTGGTTGTAGCATCCCCCTGCAGGCAGAATGGCTGGAGTGGGATAAGGAACTCGCTTTAGAGCACAGCACTGGCGCATCCAGGAGTCCAAATTCATGGTATGGCTCTTGGTAAAGCACCATGACAGGAGATTACTGCAGGGCCATTACCAGGGCTCGCAGTACAAAATGGAGGTGTGGGACAGTCTCGTCCATGACCTCACTAGTGCCACAGGTATTCCCGGACTGGTGAGAAGGTCAGGCACCACAATGCAGACCTAAAGCGGCAGAGGGGGGATGTCCTGGAAGAGTGGATCCAGAAAGCAAGGCAGATGCAGAATGCCTCAGAACTAAGTACTCCTTCCACTACATAGTTAATAATTGCCTAGCTTGTGTATACTATGGATAGGTATGGCTAAATATCACTGTACTTCTCTGACAGCTGCAGATGAGCGTGCTGCGAACCAGCAAGCCTATGATGCCAGGCTGCAAAGTATGTGTCTCGAGGCAAGTTAGTAAATAGCCTGCATGTACTGTCATACAAAATAAATGTAAGAGCCTCAGAAAGTGTTGTACCAGTATACAGAATAGTGTAATATGCTGCAAATAAAGGTGTAACCCCTGCATTGCTTCCGTTTACTCTGCAGTCATATGTTGTTGTACTGTTGCAGTTATTAAATAGTACTGTTGTAGTAAGCAGTGTTACCCACACTGAGGTATGCAGATAAAATGTGTATGAAGTGCTGTATAACAATGTCAGAAGTGCAAACAGGTTAGTCATATTAGACAAAATACATTGCAAAGTCTCACAACAATTTCCTGATAGCATAGTGTACAGTGATCTTAACTATAATGCTTTTGTCACACACAGCAGGGCTTTGGATCCCAGGAGCGCTAGTAAGTTGTATGCATAATCATTCCACACAACTGCACACAGTCTGTTTGAATGTTCAGAGAGAAAGCTGTATGCATATTTACACTTAACAACTGTACAGATTTTGCTAAAATGCTTAAAAAGAGAGTGGTATGCATATTCATACCCCTCAACTGTTCCAATCTGCCCAGTATGCCCTGATAAATGGCCCACATCACCTGCCTTTTGCCGTGTTCCCCTGACAAATTAGTGTGATGATCCAAGAAATGTAGGCAGCTGTTAATGACATATAGTCAGACTTGTACATAGTCAGAGAATGTACATGCAAACATACCTGTCATCCCAGCATCTCACCCAAAGTGTATTAGAGCAGTCTCAAAACATGTTGCGTTAACACCTGCATCTAGTCAAGCCTGTACATAAGACACAGGTCCCATACATACCATTGTACAATCTAACACCATTGGGTAGTGTAATAGTACATGTAAGGGACAGACCACTGCAGTGACTACGAATCTTGTGAAAACTACAAAGATTTATTAGTTGTTAATTGAACTCTCTCTCTCTCTCTCTCACCCCTACCATATGTGCAAAAATAATCGATTTACACAACTCATTTGGTATGTCTACACTCCTAACCTTTGTTGGGACATATGTCCTATTGGTTTATAAATATTCACATCTGTTGCTATGCATGTGCCATGTTAAAATACTCCCATATTGCTGGCCTGTTGCCATCAATGAAACCTGCATGTTGTTGTAATGGCCACTGTTTATCCATATATGCATGTGCTCTGCCTGGTCTGCAACAATTTATATCTGGTGCCCTGGGTAATGGGAATACCTATGCATGCTGTTATACCTAATCATGAATGCTGTTGACTATTACTAACCATTATCTGCCTTAAACATACTACAACAAAGCTCGTATATGAAGGCTGGTCCCACCAGACTCACCTGTCCCACCTCAGCTGGCCATAGCATCGGGTACCAGCACATCTTGGGCCCAGCCTGGGATCACCTCATCCATTGGCCCTGCACCACCTTCGCGTGGAACCGCTGCAGGGGATGGGGCTCGGCCCCAACCTGGTAGCGGGAGGGGACAGGAACCTGTCACCCATGGTAGGGTCCAGGCCGTGGTGCATATGGAGCTTGACAGGGAGATTTGAGATTGCCTATGCCAGCTTGAGGGCCGAGTGATGCAACTAGAGGATGAGCCTGCCCCTCATACACAGCCCCCAGCACAGCCACCTTCTGGGCTGTGAAGGTGCAGTGGTGACTGCCCATGGGTGGGGACCTCAGTCCCACTGTATCCATCTGTGGGCTCATGGGCTTGCAACTTCCAAACACCCCTCCCCATCCAAAGTGTTTCCCCCAACATGTGTCATATACTGCCCCTGTACGCGTCTTGTTTTTCTTGTCTGTCATCCTACCCAACCTTTCCTTCATGATCATACCTACTCTCCTTCGCCACAACCCACTCTCACCTAAACATAAAAGAAAAAAAGGGCAATTTGTTCCCACAAAAAAAGTACGCCCCATACATAGCTGTCCATTTCACACACGTGTCCACTGGACACATGTAAACATTTCTAATTGGCATCACAACATACTATTGTTGTCCTCACTCATCTCTCAGGGATGTGAGTGTCCAAATGTACTGCCAAATTTATTGCATATGCACAGCCGTTGCTGTAGAATAAATGGACAGCTATGGACCTTCCCTACACCCTTCCTGCACATCCCTAACTATTTTCCCTACTGTCTTTCCCTCTTTGTGCCCCTTTTTCACCACTTTCCTATCAACCCTTTTTTCTTGTCTTTTAAAGAAATTAGCGAGGGGGTAAGTGGGAGTAAGCACTTTTAAGCAGCAGTGAGCGGGTTACAGCCTGTTTATGTGGGGGTAAGCACTGCCTACACAGGTTAAGCTATCAAGAAGGTAACTGAGTGTAAGGAACTGTGACCAAAAGTAACCACTGCTTACAGTCGCGCAAACCCACTCACACCTGCTCACAACTGCTTAAAAGTGCCTTAATCACTCTGTATCCAACAGCCCTTGTTCTGCCCAGCAACAAAATTAAGGGCCTCTGCAAGGCTCGAAAACAGGACCCTGCACACCACAGCCAATGTAATTTACCACTAAGCCATGGCAGATATACATACATTGGATGTTATCACAAACATAACATCCAGCACAGTCATTCAACAGTATAGGAAATGTATTCCATCATGTAGATGTATGTGTGTGTGTTTATGTCCAGATATAGATACATACATATGTATATATATATATATATATATATATATATATATATATATATATATCTCAAGAACATCCCATGTGACAACAAAGCATTAAAAAAGAATGAAAAGGGAAACACCAGCAACTCCTGTATTATGTAGTGGTGATGTCCTATGTAATATCAAGACTCCCTCGGACAGACATGTGTCATTAATACATGCAAACATGTGTACATTGGCCAAATACATTACTCTGTGCATTTTATTTACATTAGCAAAACAGTTCCTGTCCAATCATTATGTGAGAACAGTACTCTTGCAAGGTGCTGTGTGCAACATCATCATCATGAAAAAGGTAAATAGGGTAACCATAGAGGGACCGGTAGTGTCGTGTGTACAATGGGGTCATCTGCATCACATGTACTTGGAACCTTTAGGAGTCATGTTCATACCAGGATCGTGTGCCTGAGAGAGAGAGGGGTGAGGACAACAGTAGTATGTTGTGATACAAATTAAAAAGGTTACATATGTCCAGTGGACACGTGTGTGAAATGGACAGCTATGTATAGGGCAAATGTTGTTCTGGGAACAGATTGGCCTTTTCTTTCCATTTTTATAAGGTGAGAGTAGGATGTTGGGCAAGGAGAGTAGGTATGCTTGTGGAGGATAGGTTGGGTAGGATGACAGACAAGACAGCATACAGGGGCGGTATATGACACATGTGGGGGGATACACTTTGGACGGGGAGGGGTGTTTGGCAGTCACAAGCCCATGAGACCCCAGATGGAAACAGTGGGACGGAGGTCCTCACCCATTGCCAGCCACCACTGCACCTTCACAGCCACAAAAGGGGCTGTGCTGGGGACTGTCTATGAGGGGCAGGCTCACCCTCTAAATGTGACACTCTGCCCTCGAGCTGGCATATCTGGCCTCAAAACCACTTATTAAGCCCCCTATGCACCACGTCCGGGACTGTATGATGGCTGACAAGTTCCTGTCTGGACCTGCTCCCATGGGGGAAAAGCCCTATCCTTAGTGGCAGTTCCACCAGAAGGTGGTGCAGAGCCAAAAGAAGTGGAGGTCCAAGGCTGGGCCCCAGATGTGTTGGTGCCCAGTGCCATGGCCAGCTGAAGTGGGACTGCCGGGACCGCCAATCCCTTACAGCCCATGGTGTTGCAGTTTTAACAAAGATATGGCTTAGTAATAGTCAACAGCATTCAGGATTACTTATAACAGCATGCATAGATATGACCATCAACCCAACACAACAGATGTCATACATTTGGAGAGGGAGCACAACACATGCATATATATTGCATGACATCTGTACAAAGCGTAGAAGACTTGTGACTGCAGCTATGAACAGTGGCCCATTATTGGCATGTCACTGTGAGAACCCCTGACAGTGACTGTCATACCACTGTCTCATGTGACATATATCTAATCATGGTTGCGATGGCAGTAACTCTCATCACTATCACCATGTACTGACTGCAATCCTCACACTATGCTTCTGCAGTTCACAGATGTGTGTTCAGTGAGTAACACAGGAAACAAATGGTTCCACACACTAACGAGTCCACAGATGGCACTACAGATGGGGGTTTCCTCACAAACAGAGCACTGTCTTGTCAGTTTTAAAACATGCAGACTAGCCATTACCACACACAACCTGTTAAATTGGCAGTAGTCTCAATGAAGCATAGCTACACTTACATGCTTTAGTTAAGTCTGGCACATCACCCTCCTGTCTTTAGGCTATTTTTCACTGTGTATGTTGTTTGAGGAATATCCAGATATCATCTGTGATGCTGTTTACCAAACACCAGATCTAGGTTCCACAGCAACTGTCATGGGCAAACACCAACACGATGTTCCTAGATATTGTACTGTGCTTCCATGGGATTTGCTATGGGAACGTCACCACAGCTGTTCCACATGCAATCAGCTAGAGGAGGGCTGCAATAGGTGAAGAGGCCATCAAATAGAAAATGTAAGCTACTGCTGAGCAGGTGTACAACTCCACATCCACCAGAGAGTGTGTGGGAGGGACAGACAGAGGTAAAGTACACCAGAGAAGGGCTTGGAGACTAAAACCTAAGCATTGTCTGTCACACACATACCAGTACAGGGATTCAAACCCTTGACTGACTAGCCATTACTATTACAAGTGCATGCAGTTACTCCATGTGCCACATAGCTGACATGTTTGTGTGCTGTAAGAACTTATATGTGTGTTGGTGAGCGACATCTGCAACAGAGATATAGTAGACATGCATTAGGTGTAGCACATATGGCTGTCCACATGAACAGATGTCATTGTCAACACAGCCACACTCTCTAAGGGACTCAGACAAATTGCCACACTTTGCCAGGCTCACAAATACACTTCCTAACTACTTAGTTTGCCACACTGCAGTAATGCACAGGTATTACATGCACCACAGGGGATATCCTGAGGTCCTATGGGCTAGGGCATGTGAACGTGTCTGACATCAATCAGTATGCCAATGGGAGTTATACTGGGTGTGACTGTGGTTTGGAATATCATACCCCACACGCAGACACAAGGTGCTAGTACTGACATGCATGTGTGCATTGCTTCATCAGTGTCTAGTGGTTGGCTGTGCAAGATGGCTGTACAAGGCTGGGTAAGGGATAATCCTTGGCATCACGCCACCTGGCAATGGTGTGCAGTGTGGTTCAGGGGTGTATTGTCTGCAATGTCCCACACAGATGGGTATTGTATGAACTGACCTTTCATCATGGTTACCATTGTGTGTGGCCATTGTTTTGCAATACATGCCATGTCTGTGTTTGATAGTCCTTAACATGGACATTGCCTGGGATGTGCATGTCCCACAATAATGTACAGTGACATGTACAAGTGTACCTGGTTTGCCTGGCACATGTTGTGTACACAGACTGTTATCATCAGATGTGCCAATACTGGCCTGGTGTGGCAGAATCTGCTAATAGACAGCAGGTTGAGGCTGCACCTGCATTGATAGCATAATACAGGTATTTCCTAGTGTCAGTGGTATCTGCCCATACAGGGCATGTGTGTAAGGCATTGTATGTCCTTTGTGGATCACATTTGATGGCACAACATATGTTTTCCTTGCAATCCCCTTTGCGTGCTGCTGCCCTGCGCTTCCACTTCGCAATAGTTCGACTATAAATATTAAATATTAATTTTATATTTTATACACTTTTTTATGCCAATGGCTATATATTTAGCCATTGGCATATATTAACAATATAATACATGTGCTTGGTCAGCTGTTATGGCTCTGATTTTATCTTTGCAAAAATGTAAACCGTTTTTTTACGGTTTACATTTCTGCATGCTTACACTACGCCTGCACCACTTCCTGGATTGTTACATACGTTCATTTGCATGCTGCACTGCTGCACATGGGGTAATTAGCATACAGGGCCCGGGAGCTGTGCGGGCATAGAGTACGCAGGTAGTGTACGTGGGAACAGCTTGTACTTGGATCACTCGGCGGCCATATTTGGTGTTGAAATGCTGACACTATGCCTGCACCTGGCACAAGCTTCATGAATCCCAGGGAAAGTAATTCAGTAGGAAGAAAGTACAGTTGTGTACACTTACCATAAATGTAGATGTTCGAGTGTATTCACTGTTGCAGTCATTACATTTGGGTAATCTGCTGGCATGTTGCCCTCAGTTGGCCTGATTAATAAAGTCTTGGGTCCTGCGTTGGTTGCTATCCCTTCTTCCATGACGTCAGGTCGTCAGGGGTATAAAACATACAGCCGACGCCATTACATCAGTTTTTCTTGCCCCAGATGTCAGGTGCCCCCCAAATGGGGAGCAAAATATATATGTATATATATATATATATATGGTTTTAATTTAAAACACAAAACATATACCTCCAAACAAAAGCAAATACACAAGGCTTTTAATCATAGTAAAAAAAGGAGAGGTACAGTTAGAGAAAAACAGGTGGCTGGAGGGAGGGTAACCAGGACTGCAACAGTGAATACACTTGAACATCTACATTTATGGTAAGTGTACACAACTGTACTATGTTTATCGTGTTTCACTGTTGCAGTCATTACATTTGGGTAGAATCCCAAATCTATGGTTGGGAGGATGGATTTATACAGCATTAGGAGCAGCTATACGGCCCTGCAGGACAACAGTGGCAAAGCCTGCTCTGGATTTAGAGAAGAGAGGTAAATGGTAATGTTTGGTGAACGTATGAACTGAGCTCCAGGTAGCTGCTTCTAGAATGTCTCTGGTAGGAACCCCTCTGAGAAAGGCTGCAGAAGTAGATGCAGCCCTGGTGGAATGAGATCTGATCCCCTTGGGGACAGGTTTACCATGGTGCATATAGCATAAACTAATACAATGGCTTATCCATTTGGAAATAGTCTGCTCTGAAATAGCCTTTCCCTCTGCCCCTGCAGCAAATGCCACCAATAGTTGTTCAGATTTTCTTAGAGATTTTGTCCTGTTTAAGTAGAATCTTAGTTGTCCGTGTACATCCAATGAATGCAGAATTCACTCACCCTTGTTCTGTGGATTGGGAAAGAAAGTTGGCAGGTGAATGGTCTGATTAAGAGACACACTGGATACCACTTTAGGCATAAAGGATGGATTGGTCCTGAGAGCCACGCTGTCCGGATAAAAAATAATGAAAGGCTCCACTGCCATAAGAGCCTGTAATTCTGAAATTCTTCCAGCTGAAGTGACTGCTAAAAGAAAAGCTGTTTTCCAAGAGAGAAATTTTAGGTCTGCAGTAGCAGCTGGCTCAAAAGGAGATAGAGTGAGTTTTTCCAAAACAAAATTGAGGTCCCATGCAGGAGTTGGTGCTCTCCTGGAGGTCTTAAATTTTTGGCCCCTCTGAGATACTGCTTTAGCAGAGAATGAGAGAAGAGGGGAGGTTTTGTGTTGTAATGAGCTGAAATGGCAGATGCATGGATTTTTATGGAAGAAAAAGATATGCCCTTGTGAAGCATCTCAGTTAAGTATTGCAGAATCTGAGGAATATTGGGCATTGCTGTGCTTAATCATTGCGCTTGGTTCCAGGCATAGAATCTTTTCCATTTGTCAGCATAAGATTTTCTAGTACTAGGCCTTATAGCCTCCAAAATGACATCCATCACAGGTTTGCTGAGAGATGCCAAGGGTGAAATCAGTTGATTAGCCACGCTGCAAGATTCAAAGTTTGGAGCTGAGTGTGCAGAATTTGGTAGTTCTGCTAAGACAGTAGGTAAGGTGTCTGAGGCAGGTGCCACGGAGGAAGGTGTGACACATTGTGCAGGAGCAGGTACCAGTGTTGGCAAGGCCAGTTTGGAGCAATCAGAATAATTTTTGGTTTGTCCTGTCTGACTTTTAGTAGGACTTTGGAGAGCAGAGGCAGACGGGTAAAAGCATAGACTGATAGGTTTTTCCAGCTGAATGATAGAGCATCCACTTTCCAAGCTTTTTTGTGATGGATACTTGTGCAGAATTTGCCCAACTGATAGTTCTGGGGTGAGGCAAAAATATCTATGTCTGGGCTCCCCCATTTGCGTGTCAACATGCTGAAAACTTGTGGTTCCAGTTTCCATTCGTGTGGGTCCATAAGATTTCTGCTTAGTTCATCTGCCAGAGTATTTAGCTTTCCTGGCAAGAATTGAGCTTATAGATGTATTTGATAAGTCAAGCCTGTGTTCCACAATGCCATTGCTAGTCTGCAAAGGGGATAGGAATGTGTACCCCCCTGCTTGTTTATGTACCACATGACTGTGGTGGTGCCTGTCTTTATCAGTAGTTGCCCTGGATGAAGGTAGTCCTTGAAGGCTGTCAGAGCATTCTGTACAGCTAGCATCTCTTTCTGATTGATATGTAAGTGCATTTGATTTGGGCTCCATTTGCCCTGAATGCATTTCTCTGCCAGATGCACCCCCCCCCCCCCAAGCATAGTCTTATGCGTCTGTAGATAGGGTTTGGCCGGTAGGGGGTGGAGTGAATGGCAGTCCCTTGTTATGGTGGCAGGCCTCTGCCCACCATAGGAACTCTAGTTGCAGGCAAGGTATGATAGGAATCATTGTTTCCAGGCTGTGACAATGTTGACTCCGTAAACTTTTTAGGTACCACTGAAATTTCCTCATATGCAGTTTTGCATATGGAATTAGAAGAATGCAGGAGGCCATGAATCCCAAGGCCTGCAGACTTTGTCTTGCAGATAGCTGGGTTTTTGTGGCCACCTGTCTGAAGTAAGTCATTGATTGAGTTTGCTTTTCTGGCGTAAGGTAAGTCATCTGGGCAGTTGTATTCAAGCTTGCATCCAGGAATGTAATTTTTTGAGAGGGTACCAGTTGTGATTTCTTTTCATTTATGGTGTACCCTAGACAAGTTAGAACCCTTTTTACAAATGCCAGATGCTTTAGAAGAGTGTCCTTGTTTTCTGCCTGAATTAGGCAATCATCCAGGTATGGCTAAATATGAATATTTCTTTGCCTGCAAAAAGCAATTACTGATGTCAGGCACTTTGTGAAGACCCTGGGCACAGTAGATAAGCCAAAAGGCAGTGCAGAGAACTGGTAATGCAAGTAGCCTGCTTTGAAGTGGAGGTATCTTCTGCAAGATTCCCTGATTGGGATATGCAGGTAAGCCTCTTTTAAGTCTAACGTTACCAACCAGGCATCTTTGCCTAGCATAGGTAGTAACTGTTGAAGAGTCAGCATCTTGAAATTTGGAATGTCCAGAAATGTATTTAGAATGGATAATTCCAGATTTGGACGCCATGATTTGTCTTTTTTGGGTACCAGGAAAAGTCTTGAATAGGAACCTTGTCCCTTTTCCTCTTCTGGTACTGGTTGAATAGCCCCCATATTCATGAGGGACATAACTTGTTTCTGGGCCTCTGCCCACTGATTTGGGGGCAGATCTGGCCATCTGTTTGGGATTGGCAACATGTGGAAATGAAATCTGTATCCCTGGGATACTATATTTAAAACCCATTTGTCCTGGGTAATCAGTTGCCAGTTTCGTACATGAAGTGCCAGTTTTCCCCCAAAAGGGGCAGCCAAAAGGTAAGTGCTTGGTGATTGTAGTGGAAAGTCATTGAGACTGTTTACCATAGGGAGGTGCCTTGTTGCTTCCAGATTTGGAGGTGGAGGCACCCCATTGTTTTGTTCCAAAAGTTCCTTGTGACTGAAACCTGGAGCCTTTGGAATGTCTGGATTTGACTTGAGCGGCTCTCGTGGGAACTGGAAAGGACCAGTTCTTAGTAGGCCAGTGTCTACTAAATCTGAGTGGCTACACTTGTAAGAAATATTTCACAGTTTGCATAGATTTAGCTTTATTTTCCATCTTTTTTAAAACTTCTTCAGCCTTATTACCAAAGAGACTGTCCTGTTGTAAAGGAGCATCCAACAATTTTGCTTTAACATGGTCAGGCAGATTTTGCTCCTTGAGCCAAGCATGCCTTTTTATCACAGATCCAGTAACAACAGCCCTGCAAGAGGCCACTAAAGAATCAAAACCACATTGCAAAGTATGTTTTCCAACTTGTTCACTGAATGTAATAAATCCTGCAACTTTTTATTTTCCACAGTCAGAGATCGACATAATTTTCTGTTTAAGTAAACCCATGACATGCTGTTGATATTTAAGCATATGAAATTGACAGTTTAAAGCCCTGATTGCCAAGGTTGCAGACATGTAAACTTTCTTACCCCATCTATCCAGCACCCTGGAATCTCTGTCTGAAGGGGTAGGATTTTTAGCAATAGGAGCCTTAATGCCCCTGGAACCCTAAGAAATGGTTTCAGGGTCAGTAGTAGGGTTTTTGAAAAGGAATTTGTGGGAGTCAGGAACCCTGTAGTATCTGTCTGGCTTACTAGCAGCCAGGGGCAGGGAATCAGGAATTATACTGGATTCTGAGAAAACATCATCAACAATGTCTAGAACAGGAGGTATAGCCAAAGGCCTATGCTGAGGAAGTAGAAGAAAATCTCTAAGTCTCTTTTTAGTTTCAGAGAAATCCTGACTTTCCCAGTGGAAGTGTTTCCTTAAAGTATGCAAAGTTTCTCCAAAAGAGAAATCCTCAGAGGGAGAAGCAGAAGGGATGGAATCTTCTGCATCAGAGTCTTCATAAGTATGTATAGATAAATCCTGTTCAGAAGAAGAATCAGAAGAAATAGAAACCTGATCTGTAGATTCATAGTCAGTGCCTTGCCTAGGCCTCTTAGCAGGAGGGGGATAGGTACCCCTGATCAAGGTAATTAAATCTTCAGCCATTTTGATCATCTGTTTTTTAGGCATTGGGGCCTGTACACGTACCCCAAGCATCGTTTTTTTAGACATAGAAGTAGATTTTGGCCTTAGTTTTGAAGATGGCGTCGGTTTAATATACAAATCTTTAAGCCTGAAAACACCCTCAGAAGCCGGTGCCTGCTCAGCGGCTCCAGACCCATCTAAGGTAGAGACATCCACGGGTACAATACTTAAAGCATCTCACGGCATACCGAACTCTGAATGGGTCTCAGTAGAGTCCTGCGAATCAAAAGTAGCAGGTATCAGGGGGCTGCGAAAGCACCTCACTGAGTACCGGCGAACTGGCGACTGGCTTAGGAGAAGCATCATCATCGGTTTTGGACCTCGACGGTCTGTCTTTGTCTTTTTCTTTGCGTTTTTTAGGTATTCCAGTAGTCGGATTGCTACCCGACGACATTTCTAGATAGTTAAATCTTGAGCCAAAATATTTAGAAGCAAAAATATACCGACATTTAATCATGCGTTGATTAAATTTAGCACAAAACCGACAGCAAGGCACATTGTGGTCAGGGCCTAGGCAAGGAATACAGTACAAATGAAAATCCTCATGAGGTATTTGCTTCCCACAAGTAATGCAATTATTAACTTTTACTGACATCGGTAAGGAGCAAGAAAAAGTTTCCTCAACGGGGTACTTAGCTTTTAGTTGAAGACTTCAGTTCTGAAACTCGAAAACGAAAATTTCAGGAGTTGGTCGACCGGCACTTGCGAACTGCTTCTGCTTTGGGCACCGCGCAGCAAGAAAAACTGATGTAATCGTGTCGGCTGCATGTTTTATACCCCTGACAACCTGATGTCATGGAAGAAGGGACAGCAGCCAACGCAGGACCCAAGACTTTGTTAATCAGGCTGACTGAGGGCAACCTGCCAGCAGATTACCCAAATGTAATGACTGCAACAGTGAAACATGAAGAACATCCGTATTGTCGATAAGAACATATTTGCTACTCCAACTTTAAAAGTGAACTCAAAAAAATAACCACAAACTCAGAAGTGAAATCAAATCCTCCAAAGGTAAGTATGTGATGAAAATTGCAAACTGTTAAAGATAATGATAAAGCCATTCTCAACTGATCAAAAACATAACAGCAACAAATAGTCATCCTCAGAACACAAAGACAACATGTTAACAGATAAATTTAGCTCAGACTTTATATCCTTATCTCCACCAGCTTACCTACATATTAGCATGCCCATACCTCTAGATCACTGGAGGGCTCTTTCTCAGGCCAAAAACACTATCTGCACTGGTCCAGACAATGACCAAGGCTGATTTCTTGTCAACAAGCACAGCCTTATAAATTCAATACTGAAACTATGTAGTCTCAACCTTTCCACTGGAGTCTTGTCAGAGATGTGGAGAACTGCTATGGTTATCCCACTCCTCAAATGGGGTTTGAATACTTCTTTGGGGAGCTATAAACCAACACCCCTCACCAGCTTTATCTGTAAAATGGAGCATATCACTATGAAACTTATTAACAAAGACATTAAGCAGGCTATAGTCCTTGATCTAGATCAATTCAGGTTTGTAAAACATTGGCAGACTTCATTGCACATGCTACAGATGCATTGGATGCAGAAAAAATATTTTACACTGTTTACATTGACCTGCCTGAGGCCATTGATAACATTCCACTTCTTGACTTTATTGATAAGCTAATCAAATTAAAAGTAAATGTGTGTGCCACCCAATGGATAGCAAACTTGTTTACTGACAGAACCCAATCAATTAGTGATGTGGGCATGTTGTCATTAAGCAGGGTCAGGAATAGTGGTACCACTCAGGGAATGGTCGTTAGGCTGCTGCTCTTTGGTATTTACTCCTCAGACCTCAGACATCAAGGCTCACATCAAAGGCCTGGGCTGACCAAGTCTATGGATGACTTTATATTCTCCAGCTCATCCAGATCCTCATTTGGGCCGAATACATAGCAACAATTGCTACATGGACCATGGACCTAAGCTAAATGTCTAGAACTGTAGTTTTGCTTCTTTTGGTAAGTAGGAGCACCCCTGCACCTACCACATAAGTGACAACACCTTGAAAAGTCATATAGTTCTTAGGGACCCAGGTACTTTCAATGACAATGAGCTATCTTTTTATAACCATGTATCCAATGTCATTAGGAAATCCTTTTAAATCCCTTCCAGGTCAAGGGACATTATCATCCCTGTTTGCTCCTCCCTCATCAGACCCATAATAAAATATAAGCCCCTTTTTCCATGTACTTGTCTAAACATGTGACTCAACTCAAAAGACAGCAACATTTCCCCACTAAGAGAATTAAAGCCATGTCTTTATGCCCAAAACACCACCTTAAAGAACTTTATTTTTCTCTGTTTCCCCCAGAGTCTTCTTGAGGGACCTTGTACTCACCTACAAAGCCTTGAAGGATGCAATATTATCCACAAAACAACCAACACCCTAAACATCTTTTCAAAGGATCAAAACTTCCTTCACATCCTAAATAGGACATGTTGGTGAGATAGATACCTCTGTCAAAGAATCTCTTTTTTTATGGAATAGACTTCCCCCTACATGTATCATAAGGCAGCTCCTTGACCCCATTCAAGTGGAACCCATATGAAAGACAGGGAACTGTAAATTCACCCCAGTCTGGCTCCTTAAACTCCCTCTGAAAAAGGAAGAAACTAGGTAGTTGTTCATGTCATAAGTTACTGAGAAATTGGAATCTTGAGACTAGGCTACAAATTATATATCTAGTCCACAACCTAATGAACTTATGAATCTATGAACCTGTGAACCCCATGAAGGTCACATAAAAGCCTTCTTTGCCAACGCCCAAAGGCCATAGAATCCTATAGATTTAACATATTCTTCAATGCCATGACAGAACATGTTGCAGAATGTATCATCTTACAGTGCTCTATCATGAATTTCATCCTAAAAATAATATCTTTACAATAATAGAAGCTTGCCTTCAGAACCTGGAGTTTTAAGAGCCAAACATGAGCATCTGATTTCCCCCTTGCTCCTTATGGGGAAAGATACATCAATGGCAAGTATATATGCTGGGTTTTGGGGTGCAGAGGGATAGATCTGTGACTGTAGTCTAGGTGACTGATGTTAGTGATCCCAATACTAAAGGAGACATGGGGAGGGAGGAAGAAGAGTGAAAAGAGGTGGTTGTCTCAACTCATCAGGTGGATTGGGTCACACTGGATAGTTTCAGTTTCCTTGGTGATGACCAGGGACCCTACCACCCATGCCTCAGATCTGAGGTGGGGCTGTGCTGAAGCAAAATATCCTTTGCAGAAGTTAGGGAATGTCATTTCATATGTCTCAACATTCCAGAATTTGACAGAATGCCTAGATTTTTATTTTGATTTATCTTATTTCGCA